>NC_041396.2:87260912-87405912 GCF_900747795.2 Erpetoichthys calabaricus
GGTGATGGGTGTAACAGAACAAGATGCAGAGGACAGAAAGATATGAAAGAAGATGAACCACTGTAGCAACCCCTAACGGGAGCAGCCGAAAGAAGAAGAAAAAGAAAATGTCTTTACACTATTGATAATGTAAGTAAATACTATGTATCATTGTTTAATTGATTGGCATGTTGATCTAAGCAGTGGCTGAAGCAGTTATATACTTCTGGGTAGTGGGTGGTGTTTGGACGATACTAAGAGAGAGTGTGTGTTCAGGAAGGCCGGAGCAAGTCCAGAGGATGGTGTGAGAGGGCAGATGGTGCAGGAAAGAGACAGTCCACCAAGAACTCTGTTAAGAGTTCTCTGTTACTAGCACTAAGGGCAGGAACTCGCAGGCAGATGTGGTTACATCGCTGACAGGGCACAAGGTGCATGGAAGGTGACACCTACCTCCTGTGAGAAAGAGACAGTTTTACCAGAGACGTGACAGAGCAGACTCCTGAGAGGACCAAGTGAAGCCAGTGGACAAGAAGGCAAGACTCACCACAAGACTTCTGTTGGAAGCTTAAGTGTTCTGGTAACACAGCGCCCAACTTGGACTTTGCAAAGGTTGTATCCTCCATTGATATGTTTTAACAGACTTTTAGAGTGTGGATTGTATGCTCTCTTTTAAAAAGGTTTTCACTCCTGATATTCTTACACTCTTACCTACTTTTAATCTTCTTGGTGTATCTTATATTGTCTGTTGTAATACAAGTTGCTGTTGTTTCTCTTGAAATTGCTTCCATGTTTATCATTGTGTGCTTACTCACCAACCACTTTAAAGAAACCTGTGAGCTATTATCTTTAAATTTCAAGGGTTCCCAGACTCTTAATGGTGTAGTCAGATATTTTAACTGTGTTAGATTAGATTACCTTTTAAGTTTGACCAGACACCTGTCACAATAGTTCTGCCAATTAGGAAGAAGAGTAAGATTATCCAGCAACCCAAGTCATTTTTATAATTGTAGCAAATGATTAAAATTTAAAATAGGTCCGACAGCTTAGCAAACATACATTTAATACTGTCAGCTGTAAAAGTGAAGAGTGGTTTATAGAGAATAGTGGATGATGTGGATGTGAAACTGCTCCACTTTGGGTAATTGATGAATTGCTTATGGCAGCAGACTCTGGGCAAATCAGTATACTAATTCTGTTAGACCTCAGTGCAACATTTGATACTGTCGAGCATGATATTCTACTGTCCACAATGGAGAACGTTCTTGTTATCCCTGGCACTACCATCTAGGAGTTTAAGTCTTATTTGAATGTTAGGCAAGAGATTGTTGGTCTTGTAACAGCAGGTCCAGCTCAGTGATGGTCACACAAGGAGTTCCTCAAGGCTCTGTTCTCGGCCCACTGCTCTTCTGTATCTAAATGCTTCTCCTTGGCCATATTATTCGTAGTTTTGGACTGGGTTATCATTTCAATGTACATGATATTCAGATCTATTTCAGTGTTACAACTGTTCATCAGAGCTTTCTCAGCTGATAAATTGCTTCACTGAAATTAAAACCTAGCCTGAATACAAGTTTTTAAAATTAATCTGCAACAAAACTGAAGTCATGATAACTGGCACAAAAGCTCAGAGTTAGAACATGAGCTCCTTCTCAATGACCCTTAGTCATGATATCATCAGACCTTCTTCTTCTGCTAGGCATCTTGGTATTATTTTTGATTTCTCCATTTGATATTCTAGCCACATAAGAAACTTTCTTAATTCAATCTCCATAACATATGCTGTGTTCGCTCATTCCTCTCCTTTTCCAATGATGAGAAACTTGGCCATGATTTTTTTTTCATCCTGCATCAATTACTGTGACTCCCTACTCATAGGTGCCCCTTCTAATATCTCAGCTCCAGCTGGTTCAGAATTCTGCTTCAAGAGTCTACACACAGACCCACAACAGTGAGCACATCACACCCATCCTTCTCTGCTTTCACTGGCTCCCTGTGTATTACAGGATTGAATATAAAATTCTATTCAAACTGGACTAAATCAGTAACCTTCTCCATCACCCCACTCCTGTCCACCGACTAAGATCCACTGATTCTGGCAATGTTGGTGTGCCCAAAACTAACCTGTGCTCTATGGGTGATAGAGCCTTCAGCTCTAAAGTGCCTAAACATTGGAACGACCTCCCTAAATTAATGAGATCAGCCAACTCAATTAATTCTTTTAAAAAACAAATGAAAACTCATTAGATAAGGAAAGCATTTAATGTATACTGACTTTTTGATATTTCTTTCATTGTACCCTCTTTTGCCAGATGCCCAGGAAGATTTGTGTTTGTACCACAGATTATGTTATTTGTTCAGGATTTTCCTGTAATATTTGTATTTTTGTATTTTATTCTGCTTTATTGTCATTTATTCTATTTCAATGAATTTGAATCCCTGTATTTATCGTTATTTAGTGTTTTGTGCAGATATAACTTGAATCCAATCTTGTATATACCCTGTTGTTCTTTCTGAATTTCTGTGAAGCACTTTGACTATGGGGAAGGTGCTATATAAATAAAATGTATTAATTTTATTTCTATTATTTGTATTATTTAATATTTGGAGAAGATATATATTTTTGAAGATGAACTGATGATTTGATGACTTTCTGCAATGATGAGATGGCTCTTGTAAATATAGTCTTGTAAATATAATATTGACTGGGTACAGACTGCTTTGTGCTAGACATCTGGATTTCTGAAATATATCTATTTTTTATTGTCAACTCAAGTTGCTTCCGCTCCTCCCTGTTAACTACAGTTTTCGTTAAAATTTGCATTAACCTTGGACTTTTTGTACTTCTTCATTTCTTTTATCTATACTAATTAATAAAAGGCAAAGCCCTCACTGACTCACTGACTGACTGACTGACTGACTGACTGACTGACTCACTCATCACTAATTGTACAACTTCCCGTGTAGGTGGAAGGCTAAAATTTGGCAGGCTGATTCCTTACAGCTTACTTACAAAAGTTAGGCAGGTTTCATTTCGAAATTCAACGCGTAATGGTCATAACTGGAACCTCATTTTTGACAATATACTGTAATGGACGGCAGCTTGATGGCCGTGGGAGGCGGAGTTGAGTGTCACGTCATCACGCCTCCCACGTAATCACGTGAAAAGACTGTGAACTGAGTAAGGAGAAATGAAGGAAGAGCTGCAAACAGCGAAGAACAAAAAATTAATTAAACAATTGAGAAGGGAGCGAGTGAAGCATACAAGCATCTTCATAAGGGAAACAAAGCACGGTGTAAAACGTAAGTTTAAATTAAGTTTATTGAAACGCTCCCGTTGCGGATTGCAATAACATATTCGCGAGATAAAAGAACTCAGTAGGGAGAAATGAAGGAAGAGCCGCAAACAGCGAAGAACAAAAAATTCATTAAACAATTGAGAAGGGAGCGAAACAATAAGAAGCCAGCGAGTGAAGCATACAAGCATGTTCATAAGGGAAACAAAGCACGGTGTAAAACGTAAGTTTAAATTAAGTTTATAGAAACGCTCCCGCTGCGGATTGCAATAACATATTCGCGAGATAAAAGTTTAATGACAAGACACGAGGTATAAACGAACCACACGCCGTAGCGCAACGTTAGGGGCAACAGTTTCAACCATTCTATGATCTGCTTCTCGCAACTGAAAGACGGCACATGGCGGATGTTAGCCGACTTTCTGACCGCAACGTTAGGGGTTTCAACTCTGGCGATGACGATAGAGATTCGATTCCCGAGAGGGGATGAAGTGAGTGTGTATGCCTGATGAGCCCAGAATTAGGGAGAAACACATGTCGCATACTCTTTGCATTATTTGAAAGTAAACTATTAAAACCATTCTATGATCAGCTTCTGGGAACAGAAAGAGGGCACGTGGCGGATGTAAGGCGACTTCCTGACCAACCACAAGCGTTACCTGGCAGGTAACCACCCATACAGTCAGATTGTGATTCAGAAAACGAATGCCATGAATGTAATTACCACGATCTACATACTGTCAAATAAACGAAACACACGCCGTAGCGCGACAGCTGTGAAAAGCGAGGTTCAGAAAAAAACAGATCCTTAACAAATTGTTATTGGTATACTGTATTTTCGATCCATTTAAAAAGGTTTTCTTTTCTTAAAAAATTAAAAGCAGTACTTCGCCGCAACGAAGTGCGAGAATTTGGCTATATATATCTACTTCTCACACTTAAAAGAGGACACGTGGCGGATTTTAGACGACTTCATGACCAAACATAACTGTTACCTGCCACGTAGGGTTACCACTTTTAATACAAAAAAATAAGGGACGCATACTGCAGCGGGTGCCACATCCCAGTGCCAACACTTTGCAGACTGTACTTAAAAGACCCGCCCTCCTCACTGGACAGTTAAAAAGACCAATCAAACTAACGATGACGTCAAGTATTACCCAATCAAAAGTAGGAAAGGAGGCATCTTCATAAAATGCGTGTGGGATGATTTGCATGAGACGCTGCTTTAAAAAAAATGATAAAAAAAATACGGGATAAATCCCGTCCCGTATTGATTCAAAACGGGACGCGCAATTTCATTCTCAAATACGGGACGATTCCGTATTTTAAAGGACGGGTGGCAACCCTACAGGGCCAGGTAACCACCCATACAATCAGATTGTGATTCAGACTAGGAATGCAATGAATGTAATTACCCCGATCTACATACAAGGCGAAAGTCTTGCAACATTCAAAGATGATGGTTTGGGATAAGTACACCATAGAACATAAAAGAGCTTATGAAGCCTTGAACCAAAAAAAGCAAGATCTCAGAGATCGTAAAAAAACAAATAGGAGGTAATGTCATTTTACTCGCTGTAGATTTTAGTCAAACATTACCAGTTATTCCACAAGGGAGACCAGCAGATGAACTCAACGCGTGTTTAAAATCCATGCTTCTCCCACGCTCGGTTATATGTCGCGTGTTCTCGGGTAGGTACACCAAAAAATGTATACATTTAAGCATGTAATGAGCAAACAAAAAATGAGGTATACCCGAAGGCACTGCTGTAGTACTGAATGTAACTTTACTTCTTAAATGTTAATGTTTTACTGTTTAATAATTTATACGCTTCTTATATGTTGTTCAAATTCTTTTATCAAAATACCAGTGACAGCGCAATGCACGATAACATGGAGTGAATACACCATACGCATCCGCCCACGGCCGCCCTGGTGTGCGCAGATAGGAGTTGATTCTACAATAAAATAAAATAAAGATAAAACCCCAGGATTGTTTCCTGCCTTGTGCCCTGTGTTGGCTGGGATTGGCTCCAGCAGACCCCCGTGACCCTGTGTTCGGATTCAGCGGGTTGGAAAATGGATGGATGGATGGATGGATTTTACTGTTAAATAATTTATATTTATATGAAATGTGCTTCTTATATATTACTTCATATTCTCATATGATAATGATGTTAATGTTGTCTATATTGATTTCTATGTTATTGAAACTGCATGTATGTGTGTATATGTATGTATATATATATATATATATTTATATATATATATATATATATATATGTGTGTGTGTATACATATATATATATATATTTATCCATCCATCCATGTTCCAACCCGCTGAATCCGAACACAGGGTCACAGGGGTCTGCTGGAGCCAATCCCAGCCAACACAGGGCACAAGGCAGGAAACAATCCTGGGGTTTTATCTTTATTTTATTTTATTGTAGAATCAACTCCTATCTGCGCACACCAGGGCGGCCGTGGGCGGATGCGTATGGTGTATTCACTCCATGTTATCGTGCATTGCGCTGTCACTGGTATTTTGATAAAAGAATTTGAACAACATATAAGAAGCGTATAAATTATTAAACAGTAAAACATTAACATTTAAGAAGTAAAGTAACATTAAGTAGTACTGCAGTGCCTTCGGGTATACCTCATTTTTTGTTTGCTCATTACATGCTTAAATGTATACATTTTTTGGTGTACCTACCCGAGAACACGCGACATATAACCGAGCGTGGGCGAAGCATGGATTTTAAACACGCGTTGAGTTCATCTGCTGGTCTCCCTTGTGGAATAACTGGTAATGTTTGACTAAAATCTACAGCGAGTAAAACGACATTACCTCCTATTTGTTTTTTTACGATCTCTGAGATCTTGCTTTTTTTGGTTCAAGGCTTCATAAGCTCTTTTATGTTCTATGGTGTACTTATCCCAAACCATCATCTTTGAATGTTGCAAGACTTTCGCCTTGTATGTAGATCGGGGTAATTACATTCATTGCATTCCTAGTCTGAATCACAATCTGATTGTATGGGTGGTTACCTGGCACTGTAGGGTTGCCACCCGTCCTTTAAAATACGGAATCGTCCCGTATTTGAGAATGAAATTGCGCGTCCCGTTTTGAATCAATACGGGACGGGATTTATCCCGTATTTTTTTTATCATTTTTTTTAAAGCAGCGTCTCATGCAAATCATCCCACACGCATTTTATGAAGATGCCTCCTTTCCTACTTTTGATTGGGTAATACTTGACGTCATCGTTAGTTTGATTGGTCTTTTTAACTGTCCAGTGAGGAGGGCGGGTCTTTTAAGTACAGTCTGCAAAGTGTTGGCACTGGGATGTGGCACCCGCTGCAGTATGCGTCCCTTATTTTTTTGTATTAAAAGTGGTAACCCTACGTGGCAGGTAACAGTTATGTTTGGTCATGAAGTCGTCTAAAATCCGCCACGTGTCCTCTTTTAAGTGTGAGAAGTAGATATATATAGCCAAATTCTCGCACTTCGTTGCGGCGAAGTACTGCTTTTAATTTTTTAAGAAAAGAAAACCTTTTTAAACGGATCGAAAATACAGTATACCAATAACAATTTGTTAAGGATCTGTTTTTTTCTGAACCTCGCTTTTCACAGCTGTCGCGCTACGGCGTGTGTTTCGTTTATTTGACAGTATGTAGATCGTGGTAATTACATTCATGGCATTCGTTTTCTGAATCACAATCTGACTGTATGGGTGGTTACCTGCCAGGTAACGCTTGTGGTTGGTCAGGAAGTCGCCTTACATCCGCCACATGCCCTCTTTCTGTTCCCAGAAGCTGATCATAGAATGGTTTTAATAGTTTACTTTCAAATAATGCAAAGAGTATGCGACACGTGTTTCTCCCTAATTCTGGGCTCATCAGGCATACACACTCACTTCATCCCCTCTCGGGAATCGAATCTCTATCGTCATCGCCAGAGTTGAAGCCCCTAACGTTGCGGTCAGCAAGTCGGCTAACATCCGCCATGTTCTGTCTTTCAGTTGCGAGAAGCAGATCATAGAATGGTTGAAACTGTTGCCCCTAACGTTGCGCTACGGCGTGTGGTTCGTTTATACCTCGTGTCTTGTCATTAAACTTTTATCTCGCGAATATGTTATTGCAATCCGCAGCGGGAGCGTTTCTATAAACTTAATTTAAACTTACGTTTTACACCGTGCTTTGTTTCCCTTATGAACATGCTTGTATGCTTCACTCGCTGGCTTCTTATTGTTTCGCTCCCTTCTCAATTGTTTAATGAATTTTTTGTTCTTCGCTGTTTGCGGCTCTTCCTTCATTTCTCCCTACTGAGTTCTTTTATCTCGCGAATATGTTATTGCAATCCGCAACGGGAGCGTTTCAATAAACTTAATTTAAACTTACGTTTTACACCGTGCTTTGTTTCCCTTATGAAGATGCTTGTATGCTTCACTCGCTCCCTTCTCAATTGTTTAATTAATTTTTTGTTCTTCGCTGTTTGCGGCTCTTCCTTCATTTCTCCTTACTCAGTTCACAGTCTTTTCACGTGATTACGTGGGAGGCGTGATGACGTGACACTCAACTCCGCCTCCCACGGCCATCAAGCTGCCGTCCATTACAGTATATTGTCAAAAATGAGGTTCCAGTTATGACCATTACGCGTTGAATTTCGAAATGAAACCTGCCTAACTTTTGTAAGTAAGCTGTAAGGAATCAGCCTGCCAAATTTTAGCCTTCCACCTACACGGGAAGTTGTACAATTAGTGATGAGTGAGTCAGTCAGTCAGTCAGTCAGTCAGTCAATCAGTCAGTGAGTCAGTGAGGGCTTTGCCTTTTATTAATTAGTATAGATACAGACAAAGGTGAGCTTCAGGGAGATGGAATCCCGGAATAAGTCAGTTTTTAGGTTTTTATGACTATTACCACATGGCACTCTGGAGAAAATAGCTAAATACTTTCATTTTATCAGTGTGTTGAAAGGCTGTTAAAGAGGTGAGGATTACAATTCCAGGAAAATTCAAGTACTACTGCACAATTGGGAAGATGTATGGACAACACGTTAGTCATCAGTCGTTCCCTCAGTGGCACTGACTGGATACAGGTTTCTAGAAAAGAATGGTTTGAAAATTATTTTCAGTCCAATTAAAGGTAGTTATTAAAGAAAAAGAGAAATTGAGCAAAACTCAAAAGAAATGGGCCACACGGGAGAACTGGTCAAGAAAGTCAGAAAAAGAAAAAAGCCATCTTTGCTTCTGCATTGTCTCTGGTATGTTAACTTCAATAAACAGCCCAGCACATTCTCTGCGCCAACAGGAAGCCACACCAGAATTTCATTTTCCTCTGCGTTTCTCGTTAATTACACGTACTTCTTTTAATCTTCAATGTTGTTGCAAGGTGAAGGCTGGATGACTGAGTAATAGCAGCTTCCGTTAACAACCTCACCATCCTCTGCAACCCACTTCAAATTTTGATGGCAGTGTTGTTGTTTTTCATATTTTGCATTGCTTTTGTTTTCTTATCCAAAAAATAAAGTCAGAATTAAATTGGGTTTCAGGTGACAGAAGTGGAGTTTTATATCTCAGAAGAAGTTAATGAGAGGCTGACTGCTAAGAGGCATATGAGGGTAGGGATTTCACCTAAAAACCTACAGGCACTATCTTATTAAATTATAGTTTGTGGTTTTATGCTCACTATATTGCTTATGTAAACAGTAATGATTGACTGATTCACTTATTTATTGTACTCCATGCAACAAGACAGAAAAGTGTTACTATTAAAGATATGCAGTTTTCTTGTTTCTAAGCACAAAATAACTTATAAAATACACCTTTTGTGAAAGCCATGGAATTCTGGGAATAACTGTAAAACCAGTCATCCACTTTACATTTACTTTAGAGCACTGCTGCCAAAAAAGAGGGCATTCTTTGTATTGCCCCAGCACATTAGGGTCACGTGGACTGCATTCCAGTCTTTAAAATGTATCATTTGCAAACCCTTATCCTAAGTCTCTAAAACATATAATTTATTTTTCTAAATTAAAACTATACAAAGAGCATAGTAATGGTTGGGAATTAACATGGAACAAGGTTTCACTTTATAGATGGTGTAGTCGGCATGATAGTGCATGCATGTGATGAGGACCTAAACATCTCTAATATTCTAAATGCAATCATCTCATATGAAAATTGTCATATATCACATGTCTTTCTATATATAAAAGAAAATTCTGGAATGGAAAGCAAATGCAAGGCTACGATACGTGATAATCTCATAAGACATTTTAAAAACCTGCGAGACCAAAGACACGCCATACTTACAATCTATCAAATAGGACAATAGGCAGCAAAACATTCAGTCTTGTGAAGGATTTGAGCACACACAGATCCAGGGCTCTCAGCGCATATAAAGCGTATAAGGACAGTACATTATAAATTAAATGTTGACATCTAAACGAAGAAGAGAGCAGCGCGGAGAAAAGAGACTCAAATGCGTTGGACAGAAAAAAGAGCAAAAAAGAATAATCGACATGCAAATTCAGAAAATAAGGAAAGTAATTATCAGCTCGGAACAAGTGGAATTGAAAAAAAGCATGTCCAATCCAGCTCAGAATTAAAAGACAATGAGTAAAAGAAAGTTGAACTTCATAAAGATGTTTACAAACGTTGGTGCTAAACACATGCAGAGCAGGTTAGAGACTATGAAACCAGTGAAATTAGAAAGGCTCAAAAAAAAAAAAAAACGGTGCTATACACATGTAGAGAAAGTTAAAGGATATGAAAGTCGGAAAATTAGAAAATATAAAAAAAGAAAGTAAAGATCGCAGTAGCGCAAACTAACAAACTGCCTCATTTAACTATGCACCAGTCTAACTTTGGTTTTGCACAATAATTACTACACTATTGCACCTTAACACTTAATTCTTCTTTATTCACATAATTATACTTATTTATTATGTTCTTCTATACTGTTATCTTTCAATCTATGACTTTTTGTTAATCTAACTGATATTCTTCTAACTTTGCACAGTTTTTGATAAGCGGATCAGGATGCATTTCACTGTGTGTTGTCCTGTATAACTATGCATGTGACAAATAAAGAATCTTGAGAATTTCAAAAAAGGAGTTTACCGTACATGCATTTATTGGTTACTTTGTTAATGTACAGTATACAGGTGCTGGTCATAAAATTAGAACATCATGACAAAGTTGATTTATTTCAGTAATTCCATTCAAAAAGTGAAACTTGTATATTAGATTCATTCATTACACACAGACTGATGTACAGTAATCCCTCCTCCATCGCGGGGGTTGCGTTCCAGAGCCACCCGCGAAATAAGAAAATCCGCGAAGTAGAAACCATATGTTTATATGGTTATTTTTATATTGTCATGCTTGGGTCACAGATTTGCGCAGAAACACAGGAGGTTGTAGAGAGACATGAACGTTATTCAAACACTGCAAACAAACATTTGTCTCTTTTTCAAAAGTTTAAACTGTGCTCCATGACAAGACAGAGATGACAGTTCCGTCTCACAATTAAAAGAATGCAAACATATCTTCCTCTTCAAAGGAGTGCTTGTCAGGAGCAGTGACTGTCACAGAGATAGAGAGAAAAGCAAACAAATCAATAGGGCTGTTTTTCTTTTAAGTATGTGAAGCACCGTGGCACAAAGCTGTTGAAGGCGGCAGCTCACACCCCCTCCGTCAGGAGCAGACAAAGTGAGACAGAGTTTGTTTTTCAATCAAAAATCAATACGTGCCCTTCGAGCTTTTAAGTATGCGAAGCTCCGTGCAGCATGTCGCTTCAGGAAGCAGCTGCACAAAAGATCACAACGTGAAGATAATCTTTCAGCATTTTTAGACGAGCGTCCGTATCGTCTAGGTGTGCGAACAGCCCCCCTGCTCAATCCCCCTACGTCAGGATCAGAGAAAGTCAGCGCAAGAGAAAGAGAAATGTAAGCTGGGTAGCTTCTCAGCCGTCTGCCATTAGCGTCCCTTGTATGAAATCAACTGGGCAAACCAACTGAGGAAGCATGTACCAGAAATTAAAAGACCCATTGTCCGCAGAAACCCGCGAAGCAGCGAAAAATCCGCGATATATATTTAAATATAGATGGAGTGAAGCCGCGAAAGGCGAAGCGCGATATAGCGAGGGATTACTGTATTTCAAATGTTTATTTCTTTTAATGTTGATGATTATAACTGACAACTAATTAAAGTCCCAAATTCAGTATCTCGGAAAATTAGAATATCAATTAAGACCAATGCAAAAAAAGGATTTTTAAAAATGTTGGCCAACTGAAAGGTATGAACATGAAAAGTATGAGCATGTACAGCACTCAATATTTAGTTGGGGCTCCTTTGGCCTGGATTACTGCAGCAATGCGGCGTGGCATGGAGTCGATCAGTCTGTGGCACCTCTCAGGTGTTATGAGAGCCCATGTTGCTCTGATAGTGGCCTTCAGCTCTTCTTAATTGTTGGGTCTGGCGTATTGCATCTTCCTCTTCACAATACCCCATAGATTTTCTATGGGATTAAGGTCAGGCGAGTTTGCTGGCCAATCAAGAACAGGGATACCATGGTCCTTAAACCAGGTACTGGTAGCTTTGGCACTGTGTGCAGGTGCCAGGTCCTGTTGGAAAATGAAATCTGCATCTCCATAAAGTTCGTCAGCAGCAGGAAGCATGAAGTGCTCTAAAACTTCCTAGTAGATGGCTGCGTTGACCTTGGACCTCAGAAAACACAATGGACCAACACCAGCAGATGACATGGCACCCCAAACCATCACTGACTGTGGAAACTTTACACTGGACCTCACGCAACGTGGATTCTGTGCCTCTCCTCTCTTCCTCCAGACTCTGGGACCTTGATTTCCAAAAGAAATGCAAAATTTACTTTCATCAGAGAACATAACTTTGGACCACTCAGCAGCAGTCCAAAGGCGAGACGCTTCTGACGCTGTCTCTTGTTCAAGAGTGGCTTGACACAAGGAATGCGACAGCTGAAACCCATGTCTTGCATACGTCTGTGCGTGGTGGTTCTTGAAGCACTGACTTCAGCTGAAGTCCACTCTTTGTGAATCTCCCCCACATTTTTGAATGGGTTTTGTTTCACAATCCTCTCCAGGGTGCGGTTATCCCTATTGCTTGTACACTTTTTTCTGCCACATCTTGTCCTTCCCTTCACCTCTCTATTAATGTGCTTGGACACAGAGCTCTGTGAACAGCCAGCCTCTTTAGCAATGACCTTTTGTGTCTTGCCCTCCTTGTGCAAGGTGTCAATGGTCGTCTTTTGGACAACTGTCAAGTCAGCAGTCTTCCCCATGATTGTGTAGCCTACAGAACTAGACTAAGAGACCATTTAAAGGCTTTTGCAGGTGTTTTGAGTTAATTAGCTGATTAGAGTGTGGCACCAGGTGTCTTCAATATTGAACCTTCTAATTTTCCGAGATACTGAATTTGGGACTTTCATTAGTTGTCAGTTATAATCATTAACATTAAAAGAAATAAACATTTGAAATACATCAGTCTGTGTGAGATGAATGAATCTAATATACAAGTTTCACTTTTTGAATAGAATTACTGAAATAAATCAACTTTGTCATGATGTTCTTTGACCAGCACCTGTATATATTTATCTGTCTGCTTATTTAAAAAGGTACATTTACCCTAGGAGTCAAAAACGTTCTGTCTAGCCCTTGTACAAAAACCTAGACAAAAGCTGGGGTATCACCTTGGTAACCCCATGTACTTTTGGAACTGTGAGAGGAAAATAGCACGACTTTACAGACAGGAGTCCAATGCAGAACTCTACTTACTTTTTTACTTTGTAAAAAAAATTATTAACTGCTGATGATGTAGATCATTTTGTCTGTGCTGAAATTCCAAACAGAGAAACCTATCCTGACCTCATTAAAAAGATTCAGCATATTGGGACTCGCAAGATTACAAATATTGTTTTTACAGAAGTTCTGAAATAAAAGTGAAACTAATGAAATATCAACAATTCAAAGAAAAAAAATCTTAAAAGTGTGTATCTGGAAAACCAAACACTGGGGTTGGCGAGCAAAGCGAGCAGGGGGCAAAGCCCCCTAGTTTTACTATATATTGCAGATTTTTTCACCTTGTTGTATTTTGTATTGATTTTGTGTAAATTATAATGCATGGCTGATTGCACAATTGCATCAATCACTGTGTATTTCTCCTTTTAAATTATTTCTTTTTATTGTAATAGTGAAAAATACAAACAAAAGGTCTAATATACTGGTTACATATAGCACATAAAAATGAAAACTCAACCTAATCAAACAACATTTCATTATCTTTAACTTGGAGACAATGAGGTTACCAATCCATCACAGGTCAAGCTCATAGCCGGGCCAGTTTAAAGACGGCAATTAACCTAACTTGAATGGCAACACTTTTGTGAAATTTTCCAAAGTTAAATAAATTTCTCTTTTGGACTTTCACTTTTACATTTTATTTGCTCAGCAACCCAAAACAACTTACAGAAGAGGTTACCATAATTGAGTAAACATCAGTCTGGGGGTCTATATGAGAACAAACATTACAGGACAAGGTTACAAAATTAATCATCACAAGTGAAGCCTCAGAACAAAATACAAACTGGTTACAATTTCTTGGTTACAAAAACAGCTGATATCAGTTAGACAGAAATTCTTCGAAATTCTTCTTGTTGAACACATTTAGGGAGACAGGATTTCAGATGGAGGTGGGCAGCTCATTCTACCAGCTAGGAGCTACACATTAAAGAAGTCTGGACTGAGATTCGATACCACACAGAAGTGGCATGACCAGATGTCATTTAAAAGCAGACCTGAGTAGAAGATAAGGAGCACAGGACCTTGGAAGTGTGCCCGAACATATTGTATAGGTGCAGACCTGTGTGCCGCTTCCTGGACTCATTGTCCAGGAAGTCATTGTCATTTTTTCTTTTGATTTGCTTTTGTATTGAGGTGGAGTCTTCCACATGACAAAAGGGGCATGAGGCTTCCAAAAGGTTTCACTGACCAGGCCAGAACTCTTTTGCTTGGCTATAAAAAGGCCTAACCCCAATGGCTTAATCCCATCTCCATTGACCAACAAAGGCCAAAAAAGAATCTTTATCAAATTAACAAAATATCAAATAAAAAAAAAAGCAAATGGATTTGCCTGTTGATCTACAAACAACTTCGAAGACATCAGTATTATCTCTGTTCAGTATCCTAATTTAACCAATCAATACAGGCCAGCACCTATCAACAACCCTAAATTCAGTATAAAACACAACTAGAGGAGAAATAAAAAATAATAAATCAGTTGTCTTAAAATTCGGTGCTTCCCGCCAAGGCCCATGTCTACCACTAATTCTAGGCAGTGAAATCGCCAACTGTGAAATATTCGCACATGTCTCTCATGTTTTGGATGTGTTGTGTCTATATGTATGTCAGAGGACTGGGACTTTGTGAAGTGTGGTCTAGTCTCATGTGGGGAGGAAAAATGGGGGGATGGGTGGACTAGGGAGGGAGAGAAAGAGAGCAAGCTATTTCTAATCTATCTTTATAATCCTTATAATTATAAGTGCCAAAGCAACAATAGGCTTCATGGCAATAACTCCTGGAAAAATTGGAAATTAAGGTCAAAGCTGTCATATCTTAAATTAAGACTACAAAATGACAACAAAAGTTCAGAAGCAATGTCTCCATGACCAAACAGGTAACTTAGTGAGCTGGAATGTTAAAGGTCTCAATCATGAATTAAAGAGAAGGAAAATATTCTCTCTACGGTGGGCTGGTGCCCTGCTCAGGGTTTGTTTCCTGCCTTGAGCCCTGTGTTGGCTGGGATTGGCTCCAGCAGACCCCCGTGACCCTGTAGTTAGGATATAGCAAGTTGGATAATGGATGGATGGATGGAAAATATTCTCTCACCTAACAGGTCTAAATGCCAAGATTGTATTTTTACAGGAGACCCACTTATTAAGCAAGGATCAGTTTGAGCTACACAGAGACTGGACTGGCCAAATATTCCATTCCTGCTTTACAAAGGAAACTAGAGGTGTGGGGATTCTTATACATAGAAAAATCTCATTTGTTGTATCAGATGTAGTATCTGAGCTTGAAGGGAGATATCTGATCATCATGGGCAGTTTATTTAATCGTAAAGTGATCTTGATAAATATCTATGCTCCAAATGTGTATGATAGAGACTTCATCCAAAACATATTTGCATCAATTCCTAATGTGAACACTCATAAAATTATAATGGTTGGTGAATTTAATTTTGTTTTAAATCCAGACCTAGATACCGTAGGTCTCCTTCCACAGGGACGACAAAATCTAACACTGCAAAGACAATTACACAGTTTATAACTGATCACAACTTATCAGACACCTGGAGATTTCTAAACCCAAACTCAAGAGCACATTCCTTCTACTCACCAGTACATCACTGTTACTCAAGAACTGATTATTTCTTCATAGATAACAACTTTTAGAAAACAAATCTATTTTTGAGAGACAAATACAGCCTCAGAGGTCTGCAGGAATACTTTTGTAAACTCTGAAGGCTTTCTTAAGAGGACAGATTTTCTCATATCTTTCCCACAAAAATAAATTGGAAACCAAGAAGGTATCAGAGCTAATCAGTGAAATTACCAGAATAGATCAAGAACATGCCAGGTGTCCAAATGAGGCACTTCATAGGAAAAAACAGGCTCTTCATACAGAATTCAACCTCTTGATAACTAAAGAAACAGAACAACTCATCGTCTGCTTCGGGGAAATTATCCAAAAGTAAGGAAATGGAAATTGGTTTGTGTGTTATGTCCACTCCAAGACACATCTGATCAAGACAGCACTAAAGATTTGGAGCCCAAGTAAAAGACATACCTCACCACCTCAGAACAAGGCAATGTTGAAAGCTGCCAAGTTTTTTTTGCTGCAGTATTATATAATATTTTACATCTCATTGTGACTTTGAGCAGTTTTTTGTTTTTCCCTTACATGTCATGACCAGGAAATGCAAACGACATTGAATAACCCTTGACGTCCGGTCAAATCAATCATTAAAAGAGAGGGTATGGCAGAACTGTAATTCTGCTTAGAGCAGGCCAAACACAAAAAACGTGTGATCATGCAACAATAAGACTAAGGAGAGAGGTCACCAAGAGACCTACAAGAACTCTAAAGGAGTTATAAGCTATAAGCTGGGTAAGATTGGAGACCATCTGTAGCAAAATGGCAAAGAGAAAGGGTAAAATGAATTCAGCAAAATACAGAAAAGTCTGGGAGGAAAACATGAAGCAGGCTGCAAGAAATTTGCATCTTTGGGAGAATATTTATTTTCTAGAAAGACAACAACCCCAAGAATAAAGCCAAAGCTAAACAGAAATTGCTTAAACATATCAGTGTTAATATCCTGAAGTGTCTGAGTCACAGTCTGGATCTCAATCCATTTGAGAATGTCTGGCTGGGCTTGGAAAAAGACTGCTCACTTAGGATCCTCATGCAAGCTGACTGAGCTTGAGCAGTTTCATTAAGAAGAATGGAGGAAAATGGCAATGCCCAGATGTGTAAACGTGCTGGAGACCTGTGCACACAGACTCAAGGCTGTTATGGGTGCCAAAGATGCTAACTTGAAGGGGGTGAATACTTTTGTGATTAGCTATTTTGTGTTTTATATTTGTTATTAATTTAGATTACTTTTCAGAGATACATCTCACTTTGACATTGAAGAGTCTTTTTCTGTTGATCAGTAAATTAAAAAAAAAGTCAAATTAGGTCCATTGTGATTCTATGTTGTATAAAAATAAAATACAAGAATCTTTGGGGGGGTACTTTTTATAGGCTCTATATCAGGGGTGTCGAACTCCAGGCCTGGAGCTCGATATGTTATAAAAAATTAAATGCAGCATAATGTTATAATGTACACGTTATGAGACATAAAATATGATTCTAGTCAGAAGCCATTTTAGTGGGTTTAACTTTTGTGCTCTTATACCATCAAAGAGCTGTGATTTGCTGCATGCAAATGACTCCCCATCCTTCAACCCACAATCCATATTACTAACCAAGAATGGTAAACCGGATGGCATGGACGCAGGTACACGGCGATGGGACCATGAGACGTACTGCGCAGGCCCGTACAGCGCGCGTCTCATAAACCGCAAGCGAAGTCGTATCCACCGCGAACTAAGGAGTCACGGCCCAAAAACGAAAGAGCTCAACTGACGTGAATGAGAAATGAAGCAACAACGCGCCCATAGCTAACGACTAACGAGACAGCCATACAAAAAAGAGGATTCTGTGCTGCAGCCCAGATTCAAACGGAAGAGGCTACGGCGGCCCCACAGGTCCACAATGATGGTACGGAAGGCGCAGGCGTCACCGCCATATTGTGAGTGGCACTGCTACGGAAGGCGCAGGCGTCACCGCCATATTGTGAGTGGCACTACTGCGGAGTGAAGTTAGGAATAATGTGCTGCTTGGGATTGTACAAACCGCTGAACGCTTTACACCGAATTCAAACACAATACAGCTCAACGATACAAACACGAGCCCACCTAGATAAGATCAATGAACGCAGGCGCCTACAACGCGCGTCTGAAACTGCGGAAGCAAAGCAGGCACGGGTTCAAAACAAACGAGCTCGACTAATGTGTTTCAGGATACCCAACGCCGGGGGTAGGCGAGCGAAGCGAGCAGGGGGCGGAGCCCCCCTTGTTGTAACTATTACATATTTGCAGTAGTTTTAAATACCTTTTGACTCTTTTTTAATCTTCTTTATAACTTTACTGACCACAAGTGGTACTAATCTCGGGGCAGGCTCGATCAGTTTGCATGTTCTCTCTGTGTTTGTGGGGTTTTCTCACCCTGATCCCCAAGACATGAAGGTTAAGTTAATTGGACTCCGGATGCTGTGCCCTTTGATGCAGGGTGCTCCATAACTCTCAGCACCTCCATTCCTGCACCTTTGTAACTTGCCTGCTCCTCATACACAATCTATGATAGAGTTGCTCCATGCTCATTTTCAGTTCAACAGAACTTCAGTAAGTAGGTTTCTTCACAAACAAAAAATTTTTCTACAGTGGTTGACCTTTAATTGATGCATTGTGGTAGATTTGCACCATGCAGATCAAACTTCTCATCAGCTTAAACTTCTAACCTCATGCAATCAGCCCAAACAAATGGAAAAAACACACAAGTTACATCTTTGACCTAAAAGAATGTCACTTTTACCCAGAATGCTGCTCACAGTTGCTTATTGCTGGTTGGCCACAAACAGCTCACTGCTCAATGCAAAATGTTCATGTTTTGACTTCCAAAAACATAAGGTTATCATGAGTCATTCGAAGAGAAGACCACTGTGTGCCAGACATGGGTTACTTAATGCAAATGGAAGAATGGTGAGGAGCACTGGCATAACTTACTGAATTTCAAATGATTGTCCTCCATCCAATTTCATATTCTGACCCAGTTATGTCAACACACTCAGTTAAGATTAGGATTTTCTCACTGATGCCAGTTTCAAAATGGCTACCAGCTAACTGTCACCACTAACCACTCATTGCTTTTGAATATATGCGCGTTACCAAATGGTAGCAACCCCAGCACACATGTGGCCTAAGGGCTTTAAACCATATTGTGGTGTGTTCAATTTTTACATCTGAATCACAGTGTGACTCAGACAAGCTTAATTCACCTGCCTGTGCTTCAGTTATGAAATCCTTAAGATGATGTTCAACATATAGATAAAAGTTTATTTTTGTTTTGCAGTTAGTTTTTTTATTTTATTTTCCAAAACCAGAACATTACAGTGGCATTCAACCAATCAAATATATTATAAGAACATAACAGATGCAACTATTTACTTCAAATTAATTACAATGAAACCAAAGAAAAAAAGGAAAAAAAATCATTAGCAGAAAAACAGGCAAAAAAGATTCAACACCCACCCATAAGAAAGAGAAAAAGAAGAGAGACTCTGGCAAAATGGAAACAAACAAGCAAAACCACTCTATTGTTTTTTTAAATAAAAGAGTTAATGACATTAAAGAGTCAATCATAAGTCCAGTATGCTTAAAATAATATTAATGAATCTTGACATATTTTTAAGGAGTTTTGAACATATCCACTCTTTCTAATTTGAAATAATTGAGAACATCTCTTGCCCACTGAGTTACAGAAGGAGGTTCAGTTTAGCGCATGCCATTGCGTTCTAGTAGTGTGCTGTAGGCCACTTCAATCGATTTCTTCCTATGCCCTTTAGTGCCATTAGAGAGTACACCAAATATCGCCACCAACGGATCAGGAACACTGAGGCTGTTTGTGGATGGTGTAAAGATTTTGGTCCAAAATGTTGTTAATTTTAAGCATCACCTAGTGATGCTGGATCTAGATGGCAGCAGTCTCAGGATGTGTCTTGCCCTGGACAGTTTTACTGGAGATAATTGTGATCGCTGAAAGACCTGAATTATGAACGAACTGGAGTGTATTTTGCATATGGTTGAGTCCAACTCCTTTTCTGAGATGCCAATTGAGAGGTAACTTTCCCACCATTCCCTAAGAGCTTTGAGAAATAGATACTTTGAAATGCTTTTAAATTTTGTTGAAGTTCTGTCTGAGTCTTCATCAAGACTGGTCAATATGGCTTCTGGGACTGATATAAGTGTGACATATGGAAAGATGGGAAAGTTTCTTGTAACAAAATCTCTTATTTGCCTATATGAAAAACGTGTGTAGCTGGGAGGATGAATTTCTAGCATAATTATTCATAAGATGCAAATATGTTGTCTATATAAAGAACTCTTAGTGTTGTAGTCTTGTAAATTTCCCATTGGGATTAATAAAGTATCTATCTATCTATCTATCTATCTATCTATCTATCTATCTATCTATCTATCTATCTATCTATCTATCTATCTATCTATCTATCTATCTATCTATCTAGTCAAATACATGCACAACAAAACCTTGGAAATCAGCAAAAACTCAGAAATTGATACCCCGCCTATCTTAATCTTCTTAATCTTCCTTGTATACCCTGCTTTGTGCTCCACTCAATACTTAATGTCTTCACTACCCCAGTAATCCTGTCTTCCACCAGTTACTTAAAATATGGAACCAACACAGGACACATTTTGAAGTAAAGCAACTCTTATCTGTTGCTCCCATAAACAATAATCATCTCTTTCAACTTTCTCAACCCTCTCATGGAAACCACTTGGGATTGTTTTGCAATTACTAATGGGATCAACACATTTGCTCTCTGTGTGGATTTGGCTTGTCCTACCTGTGTATGTATGGGGATTTCTCCATTTATGCCAGTTTCTTAAGGTGTGTTAGGGTTAAATGGCAACTCTAACCTGGTCAGGTGAACGTGACTTTTAGTGTCCTTTAATGGAATGACACCTCCTTCAGGGTTGATTCCTGCCTTGCAATAAATGTTCCATTGAAAAGATTGTGGCCTCCGATAACCCTGAACTGAGTAAGTATGCACAAAAAAGGGAAAGTTCTGTTACATCACAATATGCTATGTTATGTTATCTATATATAAGATGCTAATCCTAAGGTCTGTGTGCCATGTGATTAATCATGAAATACTAGGGCTAAAACCTTGATCGTGGTCTTAAACAAAAGCTTCTGAGTTAATACGTTCTGAAAATATAAAACAATTTTTGGTAGTGGCAACCTCAAGAGAGTGACCTATGGTTGTGTGTTAACGATTATAATCACAGAAAGAAAAAAAACAGCTGCCACATCTGCTTAGAGTCAAGCACATCACAGAATGTGATTAAGTGACAAAGAATGAGAAAGAATAAGCAGATAAGACACTGAAGCACATAGACAAGCAAGACATAATCCTGAATAAGCCTGATATTTTCCAGAAATTCAAAAAATTTTGGGTTGCAACTGCCTAGTGACCACTTTGCTAGTGACCAGAAAAGTTTATTGTAATCAAAGCATAATAACCACAAGCTCATGTATTGGTGATCCCCCAGGACACAGTACATATGTGTTCATAATTCATGATCAAATGTAAGTATTGTGATTACTGATCATCAGACATTGAACGTTAATAAATAAACATAAAGGATGGCAAAGTGACCTGTGATAATACATTTACAGCAAAGCGATTGCAAAACCAAATGACTACACCCATAATGTCGGAAAGGAAAAGAGGAGCAGCCACATCTGCTAAGCGTCAAGCACATCACAAAATGTGATTAAGTGACAAAGAATGAGAAAGAATAAGCAGACAAGACACTGAAGCACAAAGACATACAGGAAGTATTCCTGAATATGGACCAACTGAGCAGCAGGCAAACACTATGGCTCGTACATATGCATGACAAAGTTCAGGTAGAGGATATAAGAATGAGAACAAGAGAGAAATGCCGGACGACAAATGAGAAAAATAATCAAATACTTGAAACTTCTGATCATATTCAAACATTGTTTTTGTTTTCTTAGATCAATGTCTGTTTGAAGAGCACTACTCAGAAAAGCTAGAACAGCAATCATTGTGAAGCTTTATTTTTTTTAAACAAAAGAATGTGTTGCCAAAATAGAAAAGTTCTGAAATGGATGAGATACCAGAAGTAATAAAATGGATTATGACTTCTAGAGGAACTGAAAGAAGAAACAATTTAGAAAATAAAAGAAGTATCAACAGCTCATTATCTTTAATTTTTCATTTATTTGTATTTTATTTTAGGACTGGAGCACTGTATGTTTCACTAGTGTTATAAGATTACTGCCACCTAGTGGCCCATTTCTTGAAAACCAGTGATGCTCTCTAGACATGAAAGGCTCAAACACATCATTTCTTCACCAATGCAGTTCATATTTTATCTTGATTCCCTAATGTCTATGTTCCACTCTATGCCTTCCATATGGTGGGCCTGACTCTCCACAGGAGCTCACCCTATGATCAAAGTGCAAATATGGGGGGTCCCCTTACCCTTTGGACTCCCTGAAAGTCTGCAAATCAAAATGTTGCCAGCTCCTGGAAGTACATTTTAAAGACATGTTATAATGTTATAAATCATTAAGTGCCCCTGCGACTTGGTTTGCAATAAAGTGCTGTTCCAACCAGCAGACTTCACAGGCAGGACTTACTCTTCTTTGGCTGGGTAAGGCTAGACATTTGAGTGACAGCAACTTGTCCAGTTATGGAAGGAAAATTTGAGAGGATTCATGAAAGAGAAATGGGACTTAAAGAGAAAAAGTATATATAGGAGCCACAACCAGCTGTTAATGCTTGTCTTGGTCTCTGTGATTCTGAGGAGTGTGACAGTGGTGTCACATGGTATTAAGATACTACTAGAAGGAGAGGTTGACAGTACTTTAAAAAGGGAGGCTCTTATACATTGAAGAACAATTCATATCTACTCCATATCTACTTGCTGAAGGCTCACTGGAAAAAAGAAAGAAGGAAAAAGAAAAATCATTTGGAGGGAGTGGGGGAAAAGGGTGTCCCATACAATAAGAGTAAGGAGAGGGTTCTTATGTGCTTTCCTAACTCAAATTCTGTTTATTACTTGGGGCAGAGGGGTGGTCGGTCAACCACACGTGTTATCTTAAGACACATGCTCTTAATTGTTTTGAAGCTTGCAAGTGTTTGCTTTCTTGGCTGCAGCCCATGATGTTAGAAATCATCACAGTTTTAATTTCCCCGAAGTGCGGAATTCCCCACATGTCACATGCTCAGCCATCATTGCAGCTGCTCAGCAGTGTAACCTTTTTAAAGAGGTTACAAACAGACACCGACTAGTAGGAACAGAACTCAAGGCTGGCTTCCTGTCAGAAAAAAAACACACAAAAAGAAAACTCCTCAGTCGGAGACGGCCAAGCTGCAGAGTGCAACAGTGTCCTCTTGTGGGCTGCGAAATTCTTATTATCAACTGGCAAAACATTTCACAAGAGGATGAAATCATGAGAAATGTTTGTCTTTTATAGCTTTTTAGGATAAGTAATATTAATAAAGACAATTAATTTTATCATTATCCTATTATTTAATGAAGATTAGTGGAATAATGCACATGTAAATTCACTGTATTCAGTCCTTCTGACAATCTTGACAACTCAAAGATACAGCACTGGCGTATTTCGTTTCAATAAGTATTAATAGTCTATAAGGTTTACTTAGGACTCTTGTATGTTTTCCTTGTGGGCTCGATCACAGACCAAGCAAATAAGACACCCATCACAAAGTGCAGTTTCTACTTTGGCTGCACCTTGATAAGAACTGCTGACATCTCATCAGCAGCTGTTAAGTGACGGGGCAGAAAGAGGACCAGCTAAACTGTAAAGTTTTTAAACTCTCGGAAAGAGAGGGCATTACAGAATAGGAATTACTGTAACATAATACAGGGAACATGAAACCATATTGGCACTCAAAGGGTCACATTTTAACAGATGAATTATGCAAAATATTATAAATTAATTCAGGCAGGGGCAAAACAACATACCAACTGAATTGGAATGAGTTAATGATACATTGTAAACACTTTTACACAACTCTTTCTGATAAATCATTACTCACCAGAGGGCCATGAAGTGAGTTTAACTCGAATGCCCACCTTATTATGAAACCCTTTTCAAAATTTAGAAAAAAAATTGGGATCCCCTATCAACAGAATTGATTCTGGTAATGATGGCAAGTGCTATTTTCTATGCTGTGGTGTGCTGAGCTGGTAACATCACTTTAAGAGAGGCCCACAGAATCAATAGGTTAATTAAAAGGGCAGGCTTAGTTATAGTAGGTAGTAGCAAAGGCAGACAATTGAATCAAAACTAAGTGCTACTATGAACAATGCTGCACATCCTCTCTCTGACACATAAAGACTGAGGATTTTCAGCAAATTAATTAATAAGCAGAAGTGTGTCAAGAAACACTACTGGGGCTCCTTTATACCAACAGCAATATGTCTGAATAATGCCTCGCTGGAACTGGGACTGACAAGTCAGAAGTTTTCTTTCTTTTTAATTCTGTTCCATTTTAGTTTCTGGTGTGTGTTGAGACCATAGTGTGTGTGTCTATCTATCTATCTATCTATCTATCTATCTATCTATCTATCTATCTATCTATCTATCTATCTATCTATCTATCTATCTATCTATCTATCTATCTATCTATCTATCTATCTATCTATCTATCTAAAGAGGCTCTGTGAAAAACCAATTTCCTCCTGGGGACAAATACAGTTATATCCATGACACTTAGACAAAGGCAACTCAGTAATAAAATCTGCCGTTATGTTCTTTTCACGCTTTCTCTCATTACTCCTATTACCAGTCCTTCGGTCAACACTAAGTATTTTGTATTTTTTCATAACTGTCTTTTGCAATTGTCTTTGCATGGCCAGGATACGGTGAAGCACATCAGTGGTCTGTGGCAGTGCAGGGATTTTTGTTTTAGGCTCCGAAATGTGGGTGCAGTTGTAACCTGGATAGACATTTGGTCAAGGAAGACCAATTGGCTATTAGGAGTAATTAGTACACATGTGTAAATGAGTGATTTGTAGATACATCTCTTATTAGCAGTTCTGTGGGTCAATTAGCAGAGGCCCTACACTAGCAAGGATACAAAGGGGTCTGAGCAGTTGGAAAAAGAGAGAACCTGAAACAAAGAAAAGAGAGGAAAAAACCAAGGAAAGAGAAGAGAGCAGGATCACGCTGGAGTCAGCGCTGAGAACAAGAGGTGAAATGGTCAGGTGACCTCTAGGTAAAACTACGGCTATGGTGCTTCACGGGTGGGCTGTCTCTACAGAGCTATGGGGCAGGAAAGATTGGGGGTCGTCACGTGTAAATTGCAGATGTTGAAGGATGATGGCAGGATGGTCCCAGTGAGTTGCTGGGACAAGAGGGAGCCCGTAGGTTGACTACATATGCTGGCGTCTCAGCCCTGTTGTGAGAAACTAGGATTGTAAGCAGGGTAGACCAGTGAAAGAGAGAGAACTGGGCAAGAGATGGGGGATGAGATGAATCTGACTGTGTTTTTATTTGTGGATTTTTAAGGGAAATATTTATTGGAATTTATTTATTGGCTTTATTTTCAAACACTATTTAGTTTTTATTGATTTTGGCCTTAACTCCCTACTTTCTAAGGCATCCAACTTTTCTGTTTCTATTGATGGTACACTTGCCAAACCTGCGGGTGTTTCGTTTGATTCATCACTTAACTTTGAGATACATATTAGGTCTCTTTCCAAAATTTAATTACATCATCTCCGTAACATTGCCTGCCTCCATCCATTTCTGTCGTTTAATGATGCTGAAACTCTGGTTCATTGTTTCATAATGTCTCGTATTGATTACTGTAATTCCTTCTTCATCTGCCTCCCTAGAAAATCTATACAGAAGCTACAGCACATTCAGAACTCCGCAGACAGAGTCCTCATCCACACAAAGTGTTCTGCTCACATCTCCCCTGTTCTCTCCCAGCTTCACTGGTTGGGTTCAAGGATTAAATTCAAGATTCTGCTTCTCACCTTCAAAGCAGTACATAACCTTGCCCCTCTCTACCTCATGCAGCTCCTAGCTTCTTACACTCCTTGTCACTCTCTCAGGTCCTTGCGCAGTACAGTAATCCCTCCTCCATCGCGGGGTTGCGTTCCAGAGCCACCCGCGAAATAAGAAAATCCGCAAAGTAGACACCATATGTTTATATGGTTATTTTTATATTGACATGCTTGGGTCACAGATTTGCGCAGAAACACAGGAGGTTGTAGAGAGACAGGAACATTATTCAAACACTGCAAACAAACATTTGTCTCTATTTTCAAAAGTTTAAACTGTGCTCCATGACAAGACAGAGATGACAGTTCTGTCTCACAATTAAAAGAATGCAAACATATCTTCCTCTTCAACGGAGTGCGCGTCAGAGAGAGAAAAACAAACAAATCAATAGGGATGTTTGGCTTTTAAGTATGCGAAGCACCGCCGGTACAAAGCTGTTGAAGGCGGCAGCTCACACCCCCTCTGTCAGGAGCAGAGAGAGAGAGACAGAGAAAAACAAAGTCAAAAATCAATACGTGCCCTTTGAGCTTTTAAGTATGTAAAGCACCGTGCAGCATGTCCTTCAGGAAGCAGCTGCACACAGAAGGTAGCAACGTCCCTATCGTCTAGGTGTGCGAACAGCCCCCCTGCTCACACCCCCCTACGTCAGCGCAAGAGAGAGAGAGAGAGAGAGAGAGAGAAAGTAAGTTGGGTAGCTTCTCAGCCATCTGCCAATAGCGTCCCTTGTATGAAATCAACTGGGCAAACCAACTGAGGAAGCATGTACCAGAAATTAAAAGACCCATTGTCCGCAGAAACCCGCGAAGCAGCGAAAAATCCGCGATATATATTTAAATATGCTTATATATAAAATCCGCAATGGAGTGAAGCCGCGAAAGGCGAAGCGCGATATAGCGAGGGATCACTGTAATCTTCTGACTGTCTCACTCATCTGACTCTCCACCCTGGGAGGCAGGTCCTTCAGAGTTATGGCCCCTCAACTCAAACTCTCTTCCTCAGTCTCTCCGAGATTGCTCGTCTTTCTCCACCTTTAAATCTCAACTGAAAACTTTTCACTTTGATGAACTTTTGTCTTCTGTGTGATTTTTTTTTCCTCTGTATTTAAAGCGACCTTGGGTTTGTGAAAGGCACTCTATAAATGCAACTTATTATTTTTATTATTTATTGAAGAAGATGCACTGCACTAATAAATTGCACGTAGCATTTTCACCAATCTTGTTGTTTTGTGCCACAGGGTTTCGAGCTAGACCCGCCGCTAGATTCTGGCTAGATATAGTCGGACTCACCTCGACGCACAGCTTGGACTCTGGAACCAATCTTCTTGAGAGGGGCTGGACTCTGTACCACTCTGGAGTTGCCCCCGGTGAGAGGCGCCGAGCGGGTGTGGGTATACTTATTGCCCCACGACTTGGAGCCTGTACATTGGGGTTTACCCCGGTGGACGAGAGGGTAGCCTCCCTTCGCCTTCGGGTGGGGGGACGGGTCCTAACTGTTGTTTGTGCGTATGCACCGAACAGCAGTTCGGAGTACCCACCCTTTTTGGAGTCCCTGGAGTGGGTGCTAGAGGGCATGCCTTCTGGGGACTCCCTCGTTCTGCTGGGAGACTTCAATGCTCACATGGGCAATGACAGTGAGACCTGGAAGGGCGTGATTGGGAGGAATGGCCCCCCCGATTTGAACCCAAGCGGTGTTTTGTTATTGGACTTCTGTGCTCGTCACGGATTGTCCATAACGAACACCATGTTCAAGCATAGGGGTGTTCATATGTGCACTTGGCACCAGGACACCCTAGGCCTCAGTTCAATGATCGACTTTGTGGTCGTGTCGTCGGACTTGCGGCCACATGTCTTGGACACTCGGGTGAAGAGAGGGGCGGAGCTGTCAACTGATCACCACCTGGTGGTGAGTTGGCTTCGATGGTGGGGGAGGATGCCGGTCAGGCGTGGTAGGTCCAAACGTGTTGTGAGGGTATGCTGGGAACGTCTGGCAGAGCCCCCTGTCAGAAGTAGCTTCAACTCCCACCTCCGGCAGAACTTCGACCACATCCCGAGGGAGTTGGGGGACATTGAGTCCGAATGGGCCATGTTCCGTGCCTCTATTGTTGAGGCAGCTGACCGGAGCTGTGGCTGTAAGGTGGTCGGTGCCTGTCGTGGCGGCAATCCCCGAACCCGTTGGTGGACACCGGCGGTGAAGGATGCCGTCAAGCTCCTTTTGTCCTGTGGGACCCTGGAGGCAGCTGATAGGTACCGGCAGGCCCAAGCGGAATTCGGCTTTGGTGGTTGCTGAGGCAAAAACTCGGGTGTGGGAGGAGTTTGGGGAGGCCATGGAGAACGACTTTCGGACGGCTTCGAAGAGATTCTGGTCCATCATCCGGCGTCTCAGGAAGGGGAAGCAGTGCAGTGTCAACACTGTATATGGTGGGGATGGTGCGCTGCTGACCTCGACTCGGGACGTTGTGGGTCGGTGGGGGGAGTATGAAGACCTCCTCAATACCATTAACATGCCTTCCACTGAGGAAGCAGAGCCTGGGGACTCAGAGGTGGGCTCCCCCATCTCTGGGACTAAGGTCACCGAGGTGGTCAAAAAACTCCTTGGTGGCAGGGCCCCGGGGGTGGATGAGATACGCCCGGAGTTCCTCAAGGCTCTGGATGTTGTAGGATTGTCTTGGTTGACACGCCTCTGCAACATCGCATGGACATCAGGGACAGTGCCTCTGGATTGGCAGACCGGGGTGGTGGTCCCCCTCTTTAAGAAGGGGGATCGGAGGGTGTGTTCCAACTACAGAGGGATCACACTCCTCAGCCTCCCTGGAAAAGTCTATTCAGGGGTCCTGGAGAGGAGGGTCCATTGGATAGTCGAGCCTTGGATTCAGGAGGAACAGTGTGGTTTTCGTCCTGGTCGCGGAACAGTGGAACAGCTCTACACCATTAGCAGGGTCCTGGAGGGTGCATGGGAGTTTGCCCAACCAGTCTACATGTGTTTTGTGGACTTGGAAAAGGCATTCGACCGTGTCCCTCGGGGAATCCTGTGGGGGGTACTCCGAGAGTATGGGGTACCGGACCCCCTGATAAGGGCTGTTCGGTCCCTGTACGATCGGTGCCAGAGCTTGGTCCGCATTGCCGGCAGTAAGTCGAACCCGTTTCCAGTGAGAGTTGGACTCCGCCAGGGCTGCCCTTTGTCACCGATTCTGTTCATAACTTTTATGGACAGAATTTCTAGGCGCAGCCAGGGCATTGAGGGGGTCCGGTTTGGTGGGCTCAGGATTGGGTCACTGCTTTTTGCAGATGATGTTGTCCTGTTTGCTTCATCAGGCCATGACCTTCAGCTCTCTCTGGATCGGTTCGCAGCCGAGTGTGAAGTGGCTGGGATGAGAATCAGCACCTCCAAATCCGAGACCATGGTCCTCAGCCGGAAAAGGGTGGAGTGCCCTCTCAGGGTTGGTAGCGAGATCATGCCCCAAGTGGAGGAGTTCAAGTATCTCGGGGTCTTGTTCACGAGTGAGGGAAGAATGGAGCGTGAGATCGACTGGCGGATCGGTGCGGCATCCGCAGTAATGCGGGCGCTGCATCGGTCTGTCGTGGTGAAAAAGGAGCTGAGCTGCAAGGCGAAGCTCTCAATTTACCAGTCGATCTATGTTCCTACCCTCACCTATGGTCATGAGCTATGGGTAGTGACCGAAAGAACGAGATCGCGAATACAAGCGGCTGAAATGAGTTTCCTCCGTAGGGTGTCTGGGCTCTCCCTTAAAGATAGGGTGAGAAGCTCAGTCATCCGGGAGGGGCTCAGAGTAGAGCCGCTGCTCCTCTGCATCGAGAGGAGTCAGATGAGGTGGCTCGGGCATCTGATCAGGATGCCTCCTGGACGCCTCCCTGGTGAGGTGTTCCGGGCACGTCTAACCGGGAGGAGGCCCCGGGGAAGACCCAGGACATGCTGGAGGGACTATGTCTCTCGACTGGCCTGGGAACGCCTTGGGATTCTCCCGGAAGAGCTAGAAGAAGTGGCCGGGGAGAGGAAAGTCTGGGCATCTCTGCTCAAGCTGCTGCCCCCGCGACCCGACCACGGATAAGCGGGAGACAATGGATGGATGGATGGATGGATTGTTGTTTTGTGTCCTCATTGCACTAGTTTATCTTCGGTTTCATGAAAATCGATGACACAGGCTCAAGGGCATCACATGACTCACTCTCTGCTTTTTTAAGATAGCGGTATTTTGATTTAACACTAGAATTCCTGAATTCCTATGAAAAAAACTCATAATCCCAGTCCACCTTAAATCCCTTCACATCTTTCCATCAGCGTCTTTTGTTTTGTAAATGTGTCGATCAGCACAAGAAGCAAGCAGCCTGCTATCCCATCCCCCCCGTTGACAGAGCTCAGTATCATGCACCATAACGCGGAGTACAGGCAAGATTGAAAAAAAAATGTTCAAATGACAACTCATGTTCAAATGGTATAGCGTTTTCAAATAAAGATGTGTGTGTGCGAGAAAGGCAAAGACGGATTCGATCTCATTCAAGTGGTTACTGGAATATAACAAACACTTTTGCAAAGGTATAACGAAACACGTGTGATTTTATTCAAGAATAAAACTGAATAACAAAAACATTCAAGTGACAACAAGGTACCAAAAAGACATGATTCACCAGTGTTTGTGTGTTTGGTTATACCCCTTCAGAGGTATCTTTTACAGGTTGCAAAAGTTTATACCGGCTGTTACAGACTAAAATCAAAGGCTTCTTCTTATATATACACCGTCAGAATGACACTGCCAGATCTAAACACTAGCGTTGCGAATTGTTCGCGTACTAAAGTGACTTTAGCTGCAGGTGGAAGTCCTATTTTACTTCTGGTGCCAAGCAGAGTTGTGTCATGGTGCAGCAGTCTATTAGCCAGGGAAAGCACTGTGAAGAAGCTGTCTGTTGTTACAGTTCTGCCTTTGTCCAGAAACGGCTCCATAAGCTTTATGACCACAGACTTGGAAAGTCTCAACAAAACATTCCCAGATGTCCGAAACAGCAGCAAATCTGTCATTTTTCACACGTTCTGCACTGGTGTCTTTGTAGTCAAAGCACAAATGCCATATGGTAGTCTGATAGCGGTCACAAGACATTGTATCTTTGATTGCTGGTACAACAAACAGTTCTGACCAACTGTGGTCATCGCTGCTGTTGTGAAAAGAATGGAGATAAATGGCATCAACTTGGAGAGGGAGAGGCAAGATTGTTGTACCACATGAACTTAACTGACAGAATAAAACTGAATAATAAAAAAAACAAGAGCTAACTTTTACAAGTAACCAAAATTTACAGCAGGTGTTACAGACTTAAATTAAATGTATGTTTTTATTAAATTACAGTAATAATAATAGCAGCAGTTCAATACTCAGCGTGCAGAGTCTCAAACTCAGTACCTTTGGGTTATAAGGCAGCAGTTCTTACCTCTGCGCCATTCAAGAACATGTATCAACTTCCTGTCAATTGACATTTGAGCTTGGGTCTTTAACTCATTGAATGCAACATGTAAATCAAATTATTTTTTTTTCTTTGGTTATATTCTTAAATAAAAGCACACATGTTTATTTGATATTTAGACTAAAGTCTTCAGACCTTATACACTTCACATCATTACTACTATAACATGGAAAAGTTTCTGCTTTAGATATGCTTTCAGCATTTCTTGCCTCACATTTCCTTTCATCCTACACTTACCCAGATCTTTGTAGACATGGGACACACATGAAATTCATGTATTCCAAACAACGATATACTGTACTGTATTATTTACCCTATACAACTCCAGGAACCTCACATGCAGATAAGGAGCCTTGGCTTGACCTGGGAGAGCTGAGCTCCGTCAAGGCAGGGGATGGGACAGCAGGCTGCTTGCTGCTTGTGCTGATCGACACATTTACAAAACAAAAGATGCTGATGAAGAGGTGCGAAGGGATTTAAGGTGGACTAGGATTACTAGTTTTTTGATAGGCTTCAGGAATTTAATTGTTAAGAAATCATGTCCCAAAGAGCAAAGAATAACAGAATTGACCAGAAAATGGAGCTAATGAAACGGGCCATGCAAAAAGTAGTAAGAGAGTGAACATTATATAACTAAACACAAAACAAAAGTTAAAAGTCAAAAGCAAAGTCAAAGGATTCCCGACTGCTTTATAAGATCATAAAGACATCATTGAATAAATGAGTTTCCATAAACTTATACAAGGAATAATGCCCATTATCACCCTTAAATAATACCAGCAGATGACATCACAAACAATCACATGCAGGGAACATGTGGTGGCAAAACAGGATTGCTGATGCATCAAAATAGCTGTGGCCAATAAGATGAATCATAAAATGGCGGTGGCCATTACCAAGAACATAATACACAATAGAGTTGTAGTAATGTTATGAACAAAATAAAATATAATGTTCATAACAACAAAGCAGGAATGAAACCATAAACATTTGTGAAATAAATTCCCAGTTCAGTTCAAAACTTTAAAATCATGAGAGGTGGTATGCAAGTTTTAGTTAACTGAGTGTGGATCAAACAAAAACAAACAACAATCCTTTCTATAGGTACTGTAGTTAGCAGCAAATAAAGGACTAAGTTATAATAAGCATCGACTTTTGGATAACATTTTGGATTAGTTGCTCAATTTAACCAATCTTCCTGGTTCTAATCTTTGGTAGTGTTCAAATTTCAATGCAGTCTCATTTCTTTGGCTACTCCATTTTCATGTTTTAATTTTTACATTCACCCTAAATAATTGCCACAGCTATGTGTTTCAGGTCATTGCCATGTTGGAATCTATGTGCCAGCTTCTGGTCCTGAGAACTCTTGAGGAGATTTTCTTCAAGTATCTCTAATTACTTTGAAGTATTTTTCATTCCCTTGATCCTGACAAGTCATCCAGTCCCTGTTGCTGATGAACAACCGCACAGCATGATGTAGCCACCACCATGTTTCATCGTAGGGTTGGTATTACCCAGTTGGTGAGCAGTCCCTTGTTTCTCGTGGCCTCAGAGTCTTCTGTCAATCTCCATGCATACTGTTAATTTGTCTTTAACTGAGTAGTGGCTTCCTTCTACTCATTCTGACAAACAGTCCTAAATGTGGAGTACTGCAGAAATGCTTGTTCTTCTGGCGGGTTCTCCCATCTATACAGAGAAACCAGAATTTTGTCAGAGTGAACATCAGATTATTTGGTTACTTCCCTGACTAAAGTCCTTGTCACCCTTGTTTTAGTTTATTTGGGTGATCAGCTTGGTGGTAAGTGTTGATGTTCTTGAATGTCATCCACTTAAGAAATCTGGAAGCCATTGTATTCTTTGAGACCTCCAAAGCCTTTCTCCTGCTGTGTGCCTCAGCACAATCCTGTCGTAGAGGTCTGCAGATAATTCCTTTGACCTCATGGCTTGGTTTTTCCTATGACAAGCATTGTCGATTTTGACAGCTTATGTAAGCAGATGTTGGCCTTTTCACATTATGTCCAATCAAAAGAATTTATTACAGGTGAACTTTAATCAAGTTGTAGAAACATCTCAAGGGTGATCAATATAAATGGGATGCTCCTGAGGTCAATTTTGAGAGTCATAGCAAAGGGTATCAACATTTATGAGCATGTGATATTTCGGTATCAAATTTAGGAAGAAACCAGAGTGTTTGAAATTATGTATGATTGCCTAGATAATTTACAAGCTATACACATACATCTAAATGTTGAACCCATGACTCTGGAGCTGTGAAGCTGCAGACAAAGCAATGGTGCCACCTTCATGCATCTTTTGTTGTACTAAATCCACCTAGCATTTTTGACATTTCTCAACCTGCACATGTCTGTTGTCTCACTCTTCTGACCTTCATATTACTTTGCTGACATGATTGGTTCATAGCTATCGTTCATCCTCAGATCACCTCATGTTGGTATCTCCTCTGATTAGTTCACTGACACATTGTTTTATGATATCGAACAAATCAGTTCACATCTATGGGTTTGTCTTAAATTTTGTCTCCCTTTTGCATTTACATCTCGGGATTTGTCTTGAATTTTGCTTTCTAATTGCTAGGTTTGTTCTTTAATGAAGAACACCACCAGTCTTAAAGTCTCTTTGGCATGTTCCATCATTTTTATTTTAATTAAATCAGGCTGATCTTTACTGACAGTCCTTTGCATCCTTTCCCATCCTTATGCTGTTCTTCCAGTGTGGATTTAGAAATCCTCCTTTCACCCTTCTTCTTTCCTTTGTATCTCAAGCAATAAAGGTCACTCACTCACTCACTTCATTCTACAAGAGTGCCTCTCAGGGCTGGTATGGACACTCAAGTCAATTTGTGCAAAACCATTCAGCCATTGGCATGCCAATCTTCCCTCCTCCTTTCTAACTCTGTCCCAGTGACATAGATTTGCTGTCGACTTCATGGTGGCAGGGATCTTTGTTGTTAGTAAATGTTTCCATGACCCAAGCTGCCCGTGATTATCTGTATGACTGGCCTTCACATAGCCGCTTGAACATTTTATTTACTCTCCCCAAGGGATTTCAAATTGAAAACAGAGTCATAACAGAGACTGCTCGATGGCTGTCAGTCAGTGACATTTTTAAGAGTAACATGCGTCATATCGGTCCTAGAGTTACTGGTGATACATTTCCCAGTAAGTGTATCACCGGCCATTGAGAACAAGATAACTAAACCTAAATGGTACAAGCTGCTTAACTCTAGGCTCCGAACTAGATTTTTTCTTCTGCTATATTAGGACATAAACAAAACATAACTGAGATATTAAACTGCCTACGTTCTTGCGGGTTCCCTGTGTTATCCTCAAGATTCAGCAATCAGGTAGGGTACAGAAGCTGTGGAACTGACACCTGCCTCCTTATTTCAGGATGTACAGGAAATGAGACATCACATTCCTAGAAGAAACTGAAAGAGAGTACACTCTGCTCTCTGCTCTCTGGAAACCTGCTTAAAGTTCAACATAATACATAATACTGCACTATTAGGCCATTCTGTTATAGGTACAAGTGGTCAGTTTACAATACATTAGTCCACGCAGGACACCCAACATTTCATGACAATATCAGGTGATGCAAATTTGTTACAGAGGAATAACATGCTAGTGGACACTGTGATCCAAGTGACTTTGAAAACAGGATGACTGCAGAAATGGCCACTGTGATGCCAGTAGCAGTCTTGAGCCAGACTCAGCTGGTTAATGTGAGAAGAGTCTTGAAGACTCAAAGATGGGACCAATAATATGGCATAACTGTGGTACACAGCAAGCCATCTCACTGTGTACATGCTGGTGATCACTGGATCAGATGGGAGGTCGTTTCTTTTTCAAGATTTCTTTGTCAAAAACATGATATAGTAACTACTGTAGGTTTCGGTTAGGGCTGGATGAATTCTGTTTTGGTAATTTAGACTTGATCGTATGGAATGTTATCTTCTTCAAATAAATTAAAATTAAATTAAAAAAAAGAAACATGAATCTATGCTCTTGATCTTCCCTCAAAGCATGATTAGAGTATAACAACAACCATATAAGGAAAATAAAAAATAAAAACCATCACCAGTAGAGCAAATTGCTTAGAGTAGAGCTATAAGTGGTAATTAAATAATACAAGAAAAAATCTATACAGATTTGTTGGTACCCCTCCATGAAAAAAGAAGAACCCACAATTGCCTCTGAAATAACTTGAAACTGACAAAAGTAACTGGCACCAATCATTGTTTATTTCGTATTCAAAAAAAAGTGGACTTTGCTTTAGACTTTTGATTCAGCAGAACATTTCAAATAATAACAAATGAAAATGGCGTGGATAAAAGTAATGGAACCCTTCACCTGATATTTATTTGCACAACATTTAGAAGCAATAGGAGTGGTGGCTCTGAGGCTAAGGATCTGTGCTGGTATCCAGAAGGTTGCTGGTTCAAATCCCTGTCACTGCCAAAGTTTTTTATGCACTTCTAATCAGAATTTTTGTGCATCTTTAATCAGAATCTTCCTGCACTTTTAATTGAATGCAATTGATTTTAACTATGTGTCTTTATTAATGTCTTGTGCATCGTATTTTCGTTCTGCAGCACATCTTGGATGTTCTGCTGAATGAGAAATAAAATTGAATTGAATTGAAATTGAATTACACTGCTGGGCCCTTGAGCAAGACCCTTAACCAGAAATTGCTCCAGGGGCACTGTACAATGGCTGACCCTGCACTCTGAAAGCAAGGGGTATGCGAAAACTAACAAATTCCTAATACAAGAAATTGTTTAAGGTGAAATAAAGAACAAAAAAAACAAGCAATTCCTGGAGCTCTCAATGAGATATTGGCACTTGTCAACAGGTAATTTGGCCCACTCTTCCTGAGCAAACTACTCCAGCTATTTCAGATATGAAGGGGGCCTTCTGCACACTGCATGCTTCAGTTCTTTCCATTGATGTTCAATAGGATTCAAAGCAGGCCACTTTGGAATATTCCACTGTTTTGTTCTTAGCCACTCTTGATGCTTTTAGCTGTGTGTTTTGGATCAATATCCTGCTTGATGATCCAAGACCTGTGACTGAGACATAGCTTTCTGACACTTGCAGTACGTTTTTCTCCACATTGTCTTGATAGTCCTGAGATTTCATTGATCCCTGCACAGACTCAAGGCACCCCTTTACCAGACACAGCAATGCAGCCCCAAAACATAACCGAGCCTCCTCCATGTTTCACAGTAAGTATGATGTTCTTTTCTTTGAAAGCTTCATTTTTTTCATCTGTGGATATTGAACTGATTTGATTTGCCAAAAGCTCCAGTTTTGTCTCATCTGTCCAAATGACATTCCCCCAAAAGCATCATGATTTGTTAATGTGAATTTTAGCAGATTCCAGTCTGGGTTTTATTATGTTTTTCTTTCAATAGTGGAGTCCTCCTGGGTCCTCTTCCATTGAGCCCACTGACATTTGAAAGGCAACGGATGGTGTAATTAAACACTGATGGACCCTGACCTTGGAGTTCAGCTTGTATGTCTTTGGAAGCTGTCCTTGACTTTTTGTCTACTATTCTCACTATCATTCTGCCCATTCTTGGGTCAATTTTCCTCTTGCTGCCACATCCAGTGTGGTTGGCTACAGTCCTATGGACTTTAAACTTCTTACTAACATTTGAAACTGTCTCAGGAACGTCAGGCTGCTTGGAGATGGTCTTTTAGCCTTTACGTGCTGGTCTATAATTGTCTTTGTGATATGCTCAGAAAACTCTCTCCTTTGCATTCTCTGGTCCATGTTCAGTGTGGGACACACGATGACACCTAACAGTAGAGTGACTGTTTTTCTTTATTTAAATAGGCTGAATGATTGCACAATTGAAGACATGTGTGATATCAATTGAAGATAAGAACTAGCTTCAAAAAACACTCTAATCCAGTTATTTATGATCTTTTCTAGGGATAAGAATAGTGTCCAAGCTGATATAGAATATCTTTGTAGAATAAGAAATACTGGATCTCTTTTCACACTTGCTTTGCTTTTATTCGATGACATATCAAAGGCATATAGGTATACATGGGACAATTCCTTTTCATTTAATCACTTTTCAGGAGTCGTATAGCACTTTTTCAATGAGCTGTAAGGATACCAACAAATTTTACGTGTCTGTACAAACTGTTCAAAACAATATAAAAGAGGAACAAACAAAAAATGGAAAGGAATGTCACTAAGCACAAGGGAAACAGGGCAATTTAATCCAAAATTGAAATAAGCTAACCAAAACAATAGCTTTTGAAACATATTCAAAATGCTAAGCCAATAGATGCTGTAATGAGATAGACGACGAGACAAGAAGGCTTGGGGGACCAGAGGTGATCCCTTTGTAACTGGCTGATTAAATGGTAAAGGTAAAAAAGGTTTGAATTGCGTTGACTTAATGCGTCTTCTTTAGACATGAATTTCAGGTTGGCTGACTCCATTTGTTGGGGGCCATTCTTAAAATGTTACTGGGAGACTAAATTTGGAGTGCAGTTCTTCATAGGATGTGAAGACATTATTTATATATAAATCTTTAAATGATTTAATCCCATTCATTTTCCAAACATTAAAAACTGTATAAATTTGAGAGGGTGGAACAAGGTGGCTATCATGTAGAGGTGCCACAGGTAAAATATTCACTAACTTGTGTTTCCTGCATATTCTGAGTGAATGAAGGACAGTTGGGTTGCTAGTATATTGAGGATACCTTGTATTTACAGGTGTACAAAGCAAGGAATATAAAGAAGTACTGCAGGATTTCATTTCTATTGCAGACCAAGCTTGTGTGCATTCATATATTTGTATTAATGTCCAGGTTTTTATAGCTTGTTTGTTTGTCACCCAGTAATAAAACTTTGCTAAATGAAATCTGCCCAATTTTCCTCACCTCCCACCTATTTCTATTCTAGAAGAGATATTGATCAGTCTTGGGGACTCAGACAGCATTTCTATAATATATATACTGTATTTAAAAATAAATTAAAGTCCCTTCCTTTTAAAGATCCTAGAGGACAATGGGAAAAGGATCTCCCAACATTTCAGGAATGGAATGGAAGGCAGCCACGCACAGATTTCACTCGAGCTCCATATGTGCAAAGCATTCAATTATTCAACTTATTTATCGAGCACATCTGTCTCGCTTAAAATTGTCCAAAATGTTTCCAGGGCAAGATCCAACCTGCGAACGTTGCAATCAAGCTGCAGCTTCACTAGGCCACATGTTTTGGGTGTGCACCAAATTAACATCATTCTGGACCAAATTTCAGACAGCCTGGGTGTCACAATCCCTTCTAACCCATTTACAGCTGTGTTTGGTATTCTTCCAGATGGGCTTAAAGTGGAGAAGGACAAACAAACTGTAATTGCCTTTACTACACTATTGGCACATAGACTTATTTTGCTCAACTGGAAGAATCCTAACCCACTTCTTTTCAGTCAGTGAGTAACTGATGTGATATACTATTTGAAATTGGAAAACATCAACTTCTCACTTAGAGGATCTGTTCACATCTTTTTAAAACCTGGAAGGACCTAATTAACAATATTTTAGAATAAGCATTTGTATTGGGGGAAAAGACTCCTTTCTCTCTTTTGCACTCTCAATTGTTTTACTCTGGCTGTTGGCTGTCCTCTCTTTCTCATGGGGGGGGGTTAGTTTTTAATTTAGTTTTGTTAAGTTTTGACTTGACTGTATGGAATGTTATATGTTTTTAATAAATTCAATAAAAGATCAAAAAAAAAAGTCCCAAGGCAGAATGTCTAGCTGAGGTGCGGAACTGGTATCAGAACTACACTCAATGATCATCAGATCTCAAGGCAAAAAATGAAAAGGCATAAGCAACAGTGCCAACCTGTGGTCCGAAGTGGAATTACAGGTAAAATAAGCATTACAGAAGCCCAAAAGATGTCCCCTACTCATGCATGTCTGACAATGGTTATAGTGAGAAGTCAAGCAAAATAACACCTTTTATTGGTTAACTAAAAAGATTGCAATATGCAAACTTTCGAGGCAACTCAGGCCCCACTTGTGCATGTAATGTCACGATGCATTTGCCCAAAATGAGAACAAACAAAAAATGACTGTTATAAATTTTAGTACTTTGCCAATGGGAATCATTTTCCCTTATTTGTGCTTATGTTTCTTTTCTTTTTTTATTGTTATTAAGTTTTATGGTTTTGTTTGTGCTGTTATCTCAGCACCATTTTGGGCCTTGTTTCATCCAAACTCCCATGGTGTTTGTGGTAGCTGCGCATGTTGCTTGGTCACGTGTTTAGTGAATATCATAAAAGTTGGCAAGAAAGTGAAGTTTGTGTTTATCTTTTGGGTTAAAACTCTTTAAAAAACTTGGATTGTGTAGTTTTATAGGGAAATCTCTTAAGGGTGGTGATTACTCTCCCAAACATGTACTGCATATTGATGTGGAAACTGGAGGCTCATGCACAGTGTCACTTGATGATGATGTTAAGGATGTTGGGGTGAGGACCGTTGGTCGAAATAAGGGAACAATGTTGATGAGCAACACTTAAACTCAAAAACTCCTTCAGGCCCCAAGGTAGTGAAGACCTTTGCTTGACGAATATTTTGACTTTCACGTTTACCAAACATCTTCAACTTTGACAGTCATTTTTCTGTTTACCTCCAAGTTTTGACCCTTTCATTGTGCCTGTGATCACACACTTCTACCTCCTGAATTTCACTTTCTGGTTCATTTCTCAAAAATATATATGCTTTTAGAACAGCAACCCACCAAAACATTTAAACTGTCAAAGCAAAATTTTAACTTTTGAGAAAAGCTGCTGTAGAGAATGAAGATGCTCATTCAAAGCCTTAGAAAAATAAATTAGGGTGCATTAACGTCTCGTATCGATCCTTATGAAATTAGGAGTTAAATAAACATTTCTGGTCATTCTTGTTTTTGTGCATATTTCTTATGTCTTCAACAAAATCATTTTGATTGCCATCATGTTATTTATCATAACTGCATTTTGTTTTGTTCTGTTGCTGTAACATGTCTGTGGCTTGTCTTCTGAAGTTGTCACACGGGTGAGGCACTTTATGAACTTGCACCATGTGCTGTGTGTATCTGAGACTGCAGATGAGACAGTACTCTGAAACAAACTGTAGTGGTGTTCTGGTGTGCTGTGCATTACTGGTTACAGAGTTGTACAATTCCATTTTAACTGGGAGTTAAGATTACATGTTGGCTCTGATATTTAGGAATGTCATCTATCTATCTATTGTAACTTTTGGTTTTAACTACTCTGTGTTATTTGATAACGATTCCTGTCTGTTCCATCTTCCGAAAATTATTTCCCCTTCCTGGCTATTTCTAGCCAGGCAGAACATCTGCCATAATTAACCATCTGCCATAACAGTGATTGGTGGCTGCTATCCTCTGCATATAATCCTAAAGAAAAATGAAGGAATATAATCAATAAGTATGGGAACAAAAAACATGAAAAAGAAAGAAGTGAAGTACAGTAGTACCTCTGGTCACGACCATAATTCGTTCCAAAACTCTGGACGCGACCCAATTTGGTCGCGACTGAACGTAATTTCCCCATAAGATTGTATGTAAATACAATGAATCCGTTCCAGACCATACGAACTGTATGTAAATATATATATTTTTTAAGCACAAAAATAATTATACCATAGAATGCACAGTGTAATAGTAAACTAAATGTAAAAACATTGAATAACACTGAGAAAACCTTGAATGACAGAGAAAACTAACATTGTAAGAGTTCGCCCTATAGCGCTACGAACCGCTCGCTGTAAACACTTTTTTATGAGTTTTAAGCACAGGGAAAAAAAAATGAAATGCCAATTCAATGTGGAAACTTTTCAAACCATCCTCTACTGGCTTTAAATTCCTCACCTTTGCCACTCGAAGAAGAATTTATTTTAAGCAAATCGCCATGAATCTTCCTGGCTTTCTTGCATATGATCATCTCAGTTACGCTATCCCCTGCTAGTTGCTACTCGTTCAGCCACACTAGCAACAGTTTTTCCACCTCTTCCAGCACTTGAGGCCTCTGCTTGGTTAACATTATAACTCCTTTTGCAACATCAGCTGCTTTGTTAGGCCCTGTATACGCAAACAAAAGAAAATGGGAAACGGAAAATGGGAAATCATTGGTGCATAGGAACACACATAGGGAATCTGGCCTCCAGTGTTTTTGTTCACCAGCAGAGCGTGTGGTCGTGAACAGATGCAAAATTTTGGCAAACTATTTGATCGTAACCCAATTTGTACATGTTCAGAAACGTTCGTGACCAGAGGTTCCACTGTACAAGGACACCATGACACAGCTCATACAGTAGACTGATGACTGGTCAGTCTCCTTAACAGTTTTGTCATACAGAGCAAAATTTCATGGCTCTCTCTATTATGGCTAGTTGTCCAAAGCATCTAAACATCATCAAGATACCAACACCATATTTATTAGTTGGATATCACTAAGTGTGGAATGCTGTGTTTGTTTTACAGCAGACATAATAGTATACATGTTTGTCTGATTGGGCCATATAAAATTCTCCCAAAAGGCTTGGGGAATCATCCACTGTTCTCTGGCAAATGAGAGATCAGCATTTATGTTCTTCTAGTTTAGCAGTGGTTTTCTGCTGACGTTTGCTTTGGCATGAGAAGCTTGTAGATTCTTTGGATTTTTTTTTAAGATCTTCTGTGACATCGAGGATGATTGTTATGTTGTGCCCTTGGAGTCTTCTTGATAAGCCGACCACTCCTAGAAAGAGTCACTAGTGTTGCAAGTGTTTTGCATTTGGAGATAATGGCTGTCACTGTGGCTTGGGGGAGTCCCAGAGCCTTGGAAATGGCAGTGTAGTCTTTTCCATAGTGCTAGATTTCGGAAGCTTTTTCTTATCTCTTTAGGGATTTCCTTTGTTGTGTGCATATTGAATCTTTGTGCTGGCAACATGATTCTGACAAAAGTGCGGCTTCTATTTAGTGGGAGTCAGCAGACTCTAATTATGCCTATAATGGGACTGAATGATTACATTTTCATATAGTGCCAGATGGTGTTGTATAACTGCGCCTTTTATCTAAAATTGCATTTTGGTTAAAGACTTGAAAAGATTCAGCAACAAAAAACAGCAATAATAGAGGAAATCATTTAAAGTGCAAATACTCATTCTCAGCATTGTATGTGATATATTTTTCTTTTGCTGATGTATATTTGTAAATCAGTCTTCTGATGCTTTTGTGAAAATTAAGAGTACATTTAATTGAGTAGTGAATTAAATGTAATTGAATTGTGTCATGGGGTGGACTGATGTCTCATCCAGGGTTTGTTCATCCCCTGAGCCCAATGCTGCAATGATATCATTGTTCCACCGCAGCCATGACATGGATAAGACAGGTATGGAGAGTGGGTGGATGGAGTGAACTGAATCCTATCATAGCTATTGTTTACTTTTTTGTTCATCAGGGTGCTATAAAACAAGGATTGTGTATGAATGTCCCAAAGATGTCGCTATGTGTGAATTCTGGCCACTTTTCTTCACCAAATTTTCATTTCACCAACTATTATTTACATTTTTATGTAAGTAAATTTACCATAACCCTGTTGGATGCTGGAGTTTAGCAAAGTGCAAAAGTGCATGTACATGTTACCGACCTCAGGCCTAGGGAAACCTGGGCCAGGTACAGGCCACTGTTGCTACAGGGTGTAGCCACAGCGACATGGTGTAAAACATAAAAGAAACAGACAGCAGTTCCGAGTCTCAGACCATACTTCTCTGTTCTCTTCTTTTTTTATTCTCCTTTTCCCAGAAATATATATATGCTTTAATTTCTGCATAGATCAACAAGGTAATCAGTCAAAACAATGGTACAAGCCAATTTACTCTGTATAACAAATAGTGTAAACACATTTACTTTGAGTACTTGATTAGAAACCAATGTCCCCAGAACTTGTTAATTTTCCAAGGAAGTAGACAGTTCTGTATCCCCACATTGTGTGTAGATAAGATACTAAATCAAAACAGTCTGACTATTCAAAGCAGGTGACTCTTTAGCAAGACAGGTAAATATTTATGTCCTGCAGATAGCCATTAGCAATAACCTGTAGCAGAATTTTCCAGAAATTCTGCCTTTTCTTTAAAACACTGGTTTATAGCCATTACACTAAGCAACACACCGAAATGTCATTTTCTTTAGAATACTGAATTCTAGCCCATTACACTCTCCCCTACTTTTTTGAGATGTCTTCTGACATCTTACTCCAAAGGCTCGGCCTTTGGTTCAGTTGTCTATTGTGTTTCAAGCAATGGTCTTAGGTAATAATCAAATCCTGGATATGCTGGATACACTATTGTGTGGCTTGGTAACAGATACATAGGATTCTGTATAACTGCATGGACACCAGGATTCCAAGGCTGGTATAATGGCTGCCCCAGTCTGTGGTATGTGAATACTTCTGTGGGTCTGACAGTGTGAGCCGATCTTCTTAAAGTGTCCCCTTCTCTGTCACTATGGTGTTCTGTTTCTAGGTCTTCTTGACCATTTGTGGGTTCCGCTGCTTCATCAATATTCCCCACCTGGGGTTCAGCAACACTGGTCTCCATTTCCAGCCCTAATTCCCTTGATGTTCCTTGCGAAGGATTTCTGTGAGGTTGTCGTTGTTCTTGTGGTTCAGGGTAGAACTCTCGGGCCTTGGCTCTGAGCCTGGAGCGTGACTCAGGTTCTGTGACCTCAGATCTGACATGCGCAGGAAAGCGTGGCAAGTGGCGGGGGCCATATGAGGTTTCTGCTTCCTCATCGGAGTGATCAGACGCTGAGTTTGGTGTCTCACTATTTGTTTTTGCAGGTCTTTGCATTTTCCTTTTCACTGTGTTCGATTTAGTGTAAGTCATTGACGGGCAGCTGGAGGTTGCGGTGTAGTATCCGGGGTGTTCTGCTACCAACTTCTTGCTGTATCTTGTACACTGGGATGTCTTTAATTGTCTCCACAATACGACATACCTCTTTTTCCCAGTAGTCATGGAGTTTTCCTGAGCCTCCTCTCTAAGATAGGTTTCTGACTAAGAAGTTGTCAACCTGGTTGAAGAATAGTGCCCCTGACTGTACGGTCATAATACTGCTTACCCTTGGCCGATGCTTTCTGACTGTTATCTGCAGCAATCTGGTAAGCTTCTTTCATCTTGGTTGCTCATTTTTGCACAAAGTCCTGGCTGTCTGTTTTCTCATTGTCACTTGTAAGATTAAACAACAAATCGATAGGTAATCTTGGAGCTCTGCCATACAAGAGGAAAAATGGTGAATAGCCAGTTGATTCGTGTCTTGTACAATTATATGCATGCACAATTTGTGGTAGGTAATCTTTCCACTTTGACTTTTTCTCTTCTTCCAAGGTTCGGAGCATCTGAAGCAGAGTTCGATTGAACCGTTCTATTGGATTCCCCTGTGGATGATAGGGGGTGGTACGGGAGTGAGTTATTCCAGATAGTTGTTGGAGCCTCTGAAATAAGTTATTTTCAAACTCACGCCCCTGGTCATGGTGCAGCTTTGCAGGGTAGCCAAAATGGGGGATAAAGTCTTGGAAAATCTTCTCAGCTGCGGTTTTTCCAGATTTGTTTTTGGTGGCATATGCTTGTGCAAAGCGAGTGAAGTGATCCATCAGAACCAGAACATATTCATAACCTCCTTTACTTGGCTCAAGATGCAGAAAGTCCACAGAGAGCAGTTCAAAAGGTTCACTTGTAGTAATAGAGCCCATAGGTGCTCTGTCTGGGTTACTAGGGTGCTTCTGCTTGATGCAGGCGCATTGTCGAATTACATAATCTTCAATCTCTTGCTGCATGTAAGGCCAATAAAAATCTTTCTCTGGCTAGATGAATCACCTTGTCAGATCCAATATGTCCCATATCATCATGGAGGCTTTTAAGGACAACTGGTTTCAGCTTATGTGGCAAAACAAGTTGCTTTCTTTTTCCTACTTGCCTGTACAGTACTCCCTTGTCAATGGTGAGTTTGTTCCATTCATGTATCAGTCTCTTTGTTTCAATTCCCATTTGTTCCTTGTCCTTCTTATTTGGACCCCATCCTCTGCTTTTGAGGTTAATCACTTCACTGATGGTAGCATCTTCTTGCTGTGTGACCCTAATAACATTTGATGTGATTGTATCAGCACTTCCTGGCAACACACCGTCATCCATTGAGGTGAACTGTATAGCAGCCACCCATGGCACTTCTTTATCTTTAGCTGCTTTGTCCCCCTGCCAGACAGCTGAGACGACTTCTGGAGATATTGTTTCATTATATTCAATGATAGTGGCCTGTAAATCCACAGGGAAGCAGGACAGTGTATCAGCATCTGTATTTGCTTTCCCAGGGCAGTATTTGATGTCAAAGTCTGCTAATTCTCCAACCCAGCGATGACCCACTGCATTCAATTTTGCTGTACTCAGAACATATGTCAGAGGGTTATTGTCAGTATATACAGTGAAGGTGGGTGCATACTCGTATATATAGTCTCTAAATTTTTTACAGATTGCCCACTTCAGGGCCAAAAATTTTAACTTGCCAGAGTGGAGATGGTAATTTCTCTCAGCTGGGGTGAGTGTTCTCGATCCGTAGCCAATTACAAGTAGTTTACCATCCTGCTGTTGGTAAAGTACTGCTCCTAGTCCTTCATTTGATGCATCAGTGTGCAAAACTGCATGGGTGGATTGGTGAGTATATCCACAAATTTAGAAATGACTGTACGATGTTCATTAGTCCATTGAACTGGTGTACTTGAAGGTAGCTAGCTGTACATTGGATTTTATTCTCCCTCTTGCTGTAGTCGCCAAGCTGGATTTTCCAGTATTCCAATAGTACCGTTTAATAGTTCAAACAAATGTTTTGCCAACCTGGAAAAGTCCTGTATGAAGGCGCGGTAATAACTAAGGAAGCCCAGCAATGATTTGACTTCTCCAACTGTTGTGGGTTCCTTTTCCATTAACTGTCGGACTGCTTCCAAGTCCTTAGCCCCTTAACCGCCCTCTGCCAGATATATCCGGCATCGTAGCTTTATTGCTGACGCCTTACTGCCGGAATTATCCGGCACATTTGCCTGTGGTTATTTGAATGCCTGGCGCGTAGTATAACTGACAGTTTGGCGTGGGTATTATTACTACGTTGTATTTCGACAACTCTGCGGTTGTATTGGCCGCTCACGTGATGTGATTCGAAAGTGAAAGCTGTGAATATGGCGAAACGTAAACTGACTTCAAGTGAGGTTTTGCAGGCGATTTTGGACAATAATTCTGATCATGATTGTAGCAGTTCTGAAGAAGATTTTAGCGACAATGATGATCAGCAACGTGCGCTGCATGATACTGTGAATGACGACGCATCGGATGATGGCGATGAGTGGGTGTATCCCCAGCATCTCAACTGGACTGCTACCCGTTATCTAAGCCAGATATGAAAGATCCAAACCGTGACCGCTTGTTCAAGCTACGTCCTTTGATTGACCATTTATTTGAAACATTTCAGCAGGTATTTCAGCAGGTAAATACTGCTTGAATAAATGTAAAGTAAAAAAATGAAAATTGTTCAGATTTCTCCTGGCATGGGGAATATTTAGGGAGTTGGCAGTTAAAGGGTTAATGCATTTCTTCATAAAAATATAAGTATACATCTTAGAATTCTATAGTTCTTGGAAATCTAAATCGACTTAGATGCCAGTCATCATCATGGGACAAAAAGTCAGTATAATCTGTAAATACGCTCTCCCTTCTAATTCTTCCATTTGTAAAGTCTTCTAACAATGTTAAAGCAGCCAGGGTAGTTGGTATAAATTGCTCATCCCGTATACCATTAAATTGTTACAGACTGATTACAATCAAGTGCCTTAAATTTGTAAATTGCAGGCCCGGCCTTAGGCATAGGCGAAGTAGGCGATCGCCTAGGGCCCCGGCTCCTTGGTCTAATTTTCACGCATTTCACAGAGCTTCCAGGGGGGCTCTGCCCCCCTCAGAGGGCCCCATAATACCTAAGACCAGGCCTGGTAAATTGTATGCAATTAATTTTGGTGTACTTGATAAAGCCTGTGTCATGGATACAAATATGAAAAAGAATGAGAAACCACACAGAAACAGTATCATTGCTTTGATGCTGGGTGCCACCTATTGTCAAAACTGAGCAGAACGCATGGTCTGAGGCTGCTGTGAAAATGTGTGTGGCTTTACGCCAAGTTGAGTTTTATACATCTTGAAGTGAGCATGGAAACTGGCATATGCAACATTTCTGTGTGTATGCACAAGGTCATGAATCACTTGACAACAGCATTATAAAATCTCACAGCATTAGGAATAAATGGTCTTCCAAAGTGTACTGTTCTACAGAGAGAGAAGGTGACTGCTACGTTTACTTCTCTGAACCACCAAAATGTCGTGGAGAGGGTGACTGCTATTGTCAAGGATGGCCTGTATCTTCTTCCCTATACATCTTTCCACCACAATTCCCAGTGAGTCCACAGTCCTGCCCAGCACCAAGCAAGCCTTCTTTACCAACTTGTCCATCCTCTTCGTTTTCTTATCTGTCATACTGTCTCCCCAACAAATAGCAAAAAAGAGCACATTGGTAACATCTGCCTTATAGAACAAAGACAGAATTTTGCTACATACATTAAATGAGCTAAGTCTTCTGAGGAAAAAGAGACTGCTGTGCTCCTTCCTGTAGAGGACATCTGTGTTCACAGACCAGTCCAGTCTGTCATCAAGGTGGACACCTAAATATTTTTATAAGTCTACACCACCTCAATATTCTGCTCCTCAATGGGGAGCGTAGAGCTGAAGAAATCCATAATTATTTCCTTGGTCTGTGTTGTGTTTGGAACCGGGCAGTTCTTATTGCTCCAGTCCACTGAAAGCTCCAATCAGATCCCTATATTGCCCTTTTTGCCTGTTCCTTATACACACCATAATAGCTGAATCATCAGAGTACTTCTGAATGTGGCAAAAATTCGACTTATATTTAAAGTCTGCTGTGTATAATGTGAACAGGAATGGAGCTAGAACAGTCCCTTGTGAGGCCCCTGTGTTGCTGTCTACCATCCCAGAGACACAGTTACCCAGTTGAACAAACTACAGTCGTCCAGTCAGATAGTTATGAATCCAGAAGGTTAAGGTGGAATCCACCACCATCCTCTCCAGTTTATCTTTAAGAATGGAGAGTTGGATAGTGTTCAATGCACTTGGAAAATCAAAAAACATGATCCTCATATAACCCCCCAGTTCATCCAAAAGGAGTGGATCTGGTGTATAATGTAGAAGATTTCATTGTCAACACCATTGTGCTCCTGGTATCCTGGTAACTGTATGGGATCTAGTGCATTCTGAACTTGTGGTCTGAGATGATATAGAAACAGCTGCTTCAGTGTCTTCATGATGTATAATTTGAGGGCCACTGGTTTGTAGTCATTTATCTAAGTTGGCCACCCAACTTTGGGAATCAACACAATACATAATGTTTTCCACAATTTAACCTTCCTCTTCTGTTAGCTTTCTGTTATCATCTCTTATGTTAACGGGTCGGTTTTGATCCGTGTATTAAATCAGCTATAAAATACACTAAAAACAATAAGCTATCATCCAATTTGTTTCTCATCTCTTGGTTACCTTGTTAGGCTTCCTTATCCATGAAAATGTTGGTTTTAATACTTTTGGTGTGGGCCTCTGGGCCTTTTTTTGTCAGTATACCCCTTGATTTCAATTTAAAAAAATGGCAAAATGAACCTCAAGAGAATCATATTAATAAATAAAAGGTTCTTGTGTTACCTGACTAATACTGAGGGGTATAGAACACATCTCTTAAATAAATTTGTTTTATTTATTTTTTCATTTTAATATTAATAACTAAAGTGACATCTATGGTGTTACGGGTCAATTTCGACCCATAGATATTTACATCAAGAAAAGGCAAAAAAAATATTTTTTTCAGCAATAGAACTTTAATATAAACGGAAAAAAATGAAAAGCAGAACAGGTCATGACACAAAATATATATTTGCATGGTCAAATAAACAAAAAACAATCAAGAAAATCAAACAAATAGAAATCAATTACAAGTTCCAAAACTAATACAAAGCTAAATCAGAGTAAAAGCCTTTGTGTACAAGAACATGCTTGTGTACGTGTGTGTTTAGAGGCATGTGTGGCAAAAAGTGACACTTTTTGAGTGTTCTTTGCAGAGATATTTCTTGTAGTTGAAACACAATACATTTGTCTTTCTGTCCTTACTGCTTTGGCAGACCTGACACCTCTTTCTTTTCGAATCAGGCAGCCTGACTGGGGTTGGGGCTGTTTAGGTTGGTGTTGAGGCAGGGCTGGCTGAGGAGGATGCTGATGCAGATTCTCTCTGTGTTGCTGATGGTGAGGATGGAGTGCTGGGTGAGCTCTGCAGCTGTCTGACAAAGGCTGCAGCGTCTGGGTCTCAGGGCACCCGTTCCCTTCGCCTAATGTGTGGCTTGACAAGGGAATTTCCCAACTCCTCAAGAAACAGTCTCCGCTTGTTTTTTTTGGTTGAGTTCCACCCTTGGTGGATGTGGCTCCACAACACAAATGCATTATATGCAGACACACAAGGATGTTGTAAAACACAACCATTGGCCATCTTCTGGTCATTCGCTGGCATGTGTATGTGGCTGTCAGCTTGTCCAGGTTGTCCACTCCTCCTTTGTTTTTGTTATAGTTGTGGATAATTGTCGGCTTTTTGTCACTTCCTGATGATACAGCTGCGTCTTTGTGAAGAGTAGACATGAGTATCACATTCCGGTTTCTTTTTGGACAATATGAGACAACAGTGGTGGTGTCTGTAAAAGCAAACTTTGAGGAAAGTGGAGCCCTGCCCTTCACCTGCAAGATTTCAGCAGGCAACTCAGGTTTATTTTTCTTCACTGTTGCCACCATGGTAGGTTTCCTCTTGAGAAGTTCTTGTCCGAGGTCATAGCTGGTAAAAAAATTGTCACAAGTGATATTGTGACCCTGCAGTCCAGTGGTCATATCGAGGACCACACGTTTTCCTTGGTTTTTCTCAGGGATGCCACTCGCAGCTTTGCCTGTGTAAATCTGTAGATTCCAGGCATATCTGGTTCTTGCGTCACAGGCTGCCCGGATTTTTATGCCGTATTTCCCTGACTTACTGGGTATGTATTGCCGGAAGGGGCATTTTCCTCGAAAAGGGACAAGACGTTCATCCACTGTCACCTCTGGCCCTGGGTTGAACATCAGCGGAAGGAGCTGCACCCATCTCTCCCAGACATCCCTGATGGGACCAAGCTTGTCAGATCTCACTCTGGTCTCTCTGTTGTCAAATCTGAGGACTCTTGATATCATTTGAAATGTCTGAAGTGACATTGTTGCCCGGAAAATATTTCTGCCTCTTGATGCGTCCCATAGACTATCAGTGGCCTCATTGCAGGATCTGTACACTCCAGCAAGAAGAAGAACACCAATGAAAGCATCCAGGTATTCCTCATCAATGTCTTTCCACATGTCGCCATGGACTTTTTTTCCTTCAAGGTTCGTCATAGTAATGATGATTCTTTTTAGTGACAATGGCATAAATAGCTCAAAACATGTTTTGATGTCACTGACTCTGGTCAGAGCAAACCTTGTGATTCCAGGGGTCATTTTGATGACATTTGCAGCAGCTGCCCTGCCATGTACATCATGAGGTACTGAGCTCCAATAGATCTTACCATTTTTGGACTTGAATCTTTCAGCAGGAGCAGCTTCAGCACCAGTGACCTCCTCATCCGACTCATCAGATGTGTCTGTGTCTTCTGGATGATACTCCACATTGTCTTCCTCCTCAGAAACCTGCTCATCTGAATCGCTATGCTGCTCTGTGTCCTCTCCTTCATTTTCACCAAAAATATGATCCAGAACTTGGCTCACTGTAAATCTTCTTCTCATTTTTGCATGCTGCAAATTGTAAATGTGCACTCTGCAAGTCAAATGGCCACTCAAATGAGTGAATTCACCTCACATGTCTGGACATCCCCGTCTTTGTTTGTTTTGTTTTTGTGCAGGTATACTGGAAAGCCACGCAAAATGAGAAAGCTCACATGATTAGGAGAGGAGCTGGTTGTCAGTGTGTCAGCTGACAGTGCACTTAGGATTTCAGTTTTGGCTCTAATTATTGCTTTATCATCGAATTATCATAACTGGGTCGAAACCGACCCTAACAATACAAAGGTCATAATTTCAACCAGAGCATTTTATAATTTAGTAAAAACATTTTTTTTTTGCTTTATTTTGTTGAAATAGAGGTTCCTGACAAAGTCAAAAAGCCTTGATGCAATAAACAAATGTATGTGATTCTTGTATGCATTTAAAATTTAAAACGGGTCGGTGCAGACCCTAACACAAGAGGAAGGTGAAACATGTAAATGAAATTCACGAGACAAGATAGATTCAGCCACAGTAGTCAACATATATTTGAACCTTGGAGGTATGTGGTGCATGCAGAGTGGGGAGCATTCTTTGAGGCACTTGAGGAGCGTTCCACGAGCCTCACTGATGTTGACCCAACAAGCTTTATGGAGCAACCTGAGTAGGTAAAACACTTTAGTGTGTAGAGGTGGGGACAGATAACTTTGGACAGACCTTTGCAATAACACGCAATATCCACACCATTGATGAAGTGCCTGTCTGTCCCTGCACATACCATATTTATCGTCAGGAGAAGCAGATTATAAAGTAAATCAACAAGATACTTGCTCAAGGAATTAGCCTTCAAAGTGTCCTTGGGCTGCCTCAGTGGTCTTAATAACTAAGCCTGATGTAGCCTTCCATTGTAGTGTGGATTTCAGAGGGCTGAATACTAAAACCAACCTGGAAGTTTATTTCATGCCCCAGGTGCATGAAATACTGGAATCTCTACATGGAGCAGCCATTATCTTCAGCTCACTAGATACAGTATGTGCAGTGTACATTGACAGGTATGCATGGGAGAAGTCAGCAAGCACAAGACAGCAGTTACCTAAGGGCTTGTTCCAGTTTCAAGTTATACCTGTTGGCCTGAAAACTGCTGGTGATTTCCAACACCTAATGGAACAATCTCTGTTTTATGAACTGTATATCGAAAACATCATTCTCTATTCCCCCAATTTGGAGCAACACCTGCAGGACTTGAACATGAACATCGTCTTCTAGAGGAACCAATGGACTCGGCTCATGCAGAATAGAAAGAAATGTCACCTCGCGCAACCCTAAATCCACTTCTTGGGAACACATCATACCAAGAAAGAGAGTTAAGGTGGGCCCAGAAAAGTCCAGTGCCATAGAGATCTACCCCACACCATTAGACCTGAAGAGATCACAGCGGTTCCTTGGATTGGTGGAGTGATATCACAAGTTTATTCCTAACCTTGCTGACTTTGCTGTCTCTCTTAACCACTTACCGGAAAAGGATATACTTTGGAAATGTACTGCTGAGTGCCAGGATTCTGTAGACCAACAATAGACAGCTATTCTGGCTTAACCAGACCCAACACTGCTCTTTCACATTCAAATTTGTGCCGGCAATCTGGGCCTTGGTGCAGTTCTATCTCAGAGGAAGGATGGATTGGAGACAGTGATCAATTTAGCGTTACAAAGTCTGCATGGAGCCGAGATGAACTACATTACCTCTGTGCAGGAATGTTTGGGACTAGAGAAATGGCATCATTTCCAGGAAGTGGTTGAGTTTGAGATATAAAATAACCACAGTGCCCTGACCTGGATATTCAACCAACCTAATATGTTCTTCCAATTTATGACTCCAGGGCTGTTGTTCTACAGGAAAGGGTGTGGCAATGTGGACATGTTGTCACAAACCCCTGAGTCAACGGACATGGTGTGTGTGCCTAGGCCAGGATCAAAGCCAGTGGACTCATTTGCCCCTGAGTCTGCAGGACTTGGCTAAAGCGCAAACACTGGCTAAATACATTTTGAAGAACTGCCAGGTGTCCTGTATTGCCAGCTCCAGCTTGTGGTCCCTAAGGCCGGGTTTATACTTCAAGCGACGCGACGCATGCTCCAGCGGATGCTCCTGCTACGCAAGCGTTATACTGTTTATACTTGCGTGCGTACTTTACGTAAATCTGGAGGAATCCAGCAGGTGACAGTGCAAGATATTATCACGATGAGAACAGGCTCGGCTTCTCTGTGTTGTGAATTGCCTGGAACACCATAGTACTAGGGTGTTGTACCGTGTTAGCCATTATGAATGTAGAGAAAAGCCAAGCAAAATGACACCTTTTATTGGCTAACTAGAAAGATTACAATATGCAAGCTTTCGAGGCAACTCAGGCCCCTTCTTCATTACATCTTGCCTGAAGAAGGGGCCTGAGTTGCCTCGAAAGCTTGCATATTGTAATCTTTCTAGTTAGCCAATAAAAGGTGTCATTTTGCTTGGCTTTTCTCTGGAACACCCATTAAATTCTGATGACACCTTACCGCAATATCTCTGAAAAGGATGTTTAATGATTAAATCCATCAATCCAGGGATGTGTCCATTCCAGCAAGCACTGGGCATGAGGCAGAAACAATCTCTGGACGGGGCCTCAGCTCATCGCAAGGTGACTACAAGCACACACGTACACTGGAGTGATTTTAGCGGCACCAAATCGGCATGTCCCTTAATTAGGGCTCGTTTATACTTCACGCTCAGAACGCATACGCGCCTGCATTCCCACACAGAGAAGCCGAACCTGTTCTCATCATGATAATATCTCGCACTGCCACCTGCTGTATTCCTCCAGATTTACGTTAAGTACGCATGCAAGTATAAACAGTAAAACGTTTGGGTAGCAGGAGTGTCCGCTGGAGCATGTGTCGCGTTGCGTGAAGTATAAACCCGGCCTTAGAGTTATGTCTCTGAATTCCTTCAGTATTATCATGACAGCCATTTCAATGGACACACTGGTAGCTTGAAGACCTTGTTACGAGTACTGGAAATGGCAATCTGGCCCTCTGTGCCAAAAAAAGATGCATGGGATCATGTGAAGATGTGCCAGACATGACAGATGATGAAAGTACCATATGGAAAACCACCTGGAGAGTTGCAATCAACCAGAGGTGTAAAATGACAAAACACAACTACTTTGTTATTTTACTTAAGCACATTTTTAGCGGGCGGCATGGTAGCGCAGTGGTAGCACTTCCTGGGTCCTCCCTGCATGGAATTTGCATGTTCTCCCCATGTCTCCATGGGTTTCCTCCGGGTGCTTCAGTTTCCTTCCACAGTCCAAAGACATGCAGGTTAGGTGCATTGGCGATCCTAAAATTGTCCCTAGTGTGTGCTTGGTGTGTGGGTGTGCATGTGCCCTGCCGTGGGCTGGCGCCCTGCCCAGGATTTGTTCCTGTCTTGCGGCCTGTTTTGGCTGGGATTGGCTCCAGCAGACCTCCGTGACCCTGTATTTAGGATATAGCAGGTTGGATAATGACTGACTGACATTTTTAGCTACATGTACTTTACTTAAGTAAATTCCATTTAGGGCTACTTTCACTATTCCCCCTCTACATTTTTATGTCAAAAAGCATATGTTTTACTTTATTACAGTAGATTCACCCTATACAGCATAGTATTTGCTGTATCTGAGCAGCGGTGAACTATAAGCTAAGTAACACACCTAATAGATCTCTTTTATGAATTTTTAACAGTTTGGTCTGTGTAAGGAGTAACAATGACATGCTGGAAAATGTACAGTCATGGCCAAAAGTTTTGAGAATGACACAAGTATTGGTTTTCACAAAGTTTGCATCTTCAGTGTTTTTAGATCTTGTGCTTACATTAGTGTTTTAGAACTTGTGGTCAATCTTCAAGAGGCGGATGGGTACACAATAACACACAAATTCTGACAAACTCCAAGTATTGATTATGCAAGAATGGGCTGCCATCAGTCAAGATTTGAGCCAGAAGTTGACTGACAGCATGCCAGGACGAATTGCAGAGGTCTTGAAAAAGAAGGGCCAGCACTGAAAATATTGACTCTTTACATAAACTTAATGCAACTGTCAATTAAAGCCTTTGAAACTTATGAAATGTTTGTAATTATACTTCAGTATACCATAGAAACATCTGACAAAAAGATCTAAAAACACTGAAGCTGCAAACTGTAGAAACCAATACTTGTGTCATTCTCAAAACTTTTGGCCATGACTGTACATTTTCCAGCATGTCCTTGTTACTCCTTATACAGACCAAACTATTATAAATTCATAAAAGAGATCTATTAGGTGTGTTACTTAGCTTATAGTTCACCGTTGCTCAGATACAGCAAATACTATGCTGTATAGGGTGAATCAACTGTAATAAAGTAAAACATATGCTTTTTGACATGAAAATGTAGAGGGGGAATAGTGAAAGTAGCCCTCAGCTGTGGAATGGCCAGTAGGGGGAGGTAGCTTGTTGGCTGAGGTTTTCAGGACTCTGAACAAATCTGAATCGTCATATGTGATGCAATCTACTCTTGCATTTTGCTTTGTAGTTTGTACTATTATTATTGTATTATTGTATTGTATTCCTGAGGTGGCCATGATAGATTGCCCTTCCAACTCTTTGAAGAGGATTATTTACTTGTTTGTTGTATTGTATTTGCCCTGTTTTTTGACACCAATTGCATGCTCAACCTACCCAGAAAGGGGTCTATCCCTGCCTTTCACAAGATTTCTTCCATTTTTTTCCCTACAAGGTATTTTTTTGGATTTTCTTCTTGTCTTCTTAGCAAGTCAAACCTTGTGGGTCAAAAAGCAGGACCTGTTAAAGCTCATTGCGGTACTCCTTGTGTGATTTTGGGCTATACAAAAAATAAATTGTTGTTGCTGTTGTTGTATGTCATTCAAAAATAAAAACACAACAGCGCATCTTCCATTGCTCATTTGGTTGGTCATTCCCATGCTTCCCACTCACTGTTGATACCTGAAAAGTGAATGTACACTTTCCATATTTGAAAACAGCACGTAAAGATCTCTGCTTTCTGTGCCTTCAAATTTAAAGAAGTATGTTGATGTAAGCTTTTTTATCCTTTTCTTAAGCTATCTTATATTGAGCTCCTCTTGACACAGAAAGCGGTGTCTTTAAATTCTTGTGCAAACAAGATTTTATGGGTTCAAGTAATATGTGGAGACCACAAGTTATACTGTATATTGTACAAACAACATATGTTGTATGCACAACAGATACGTACATATGTTGTACGTACAGTGCTGGCACTCTCTAAGACATAGGAATGGCCAGATCTCTGTAGGTGGGTATACCTTTTATTGGTATGGTCGCCCTGATGGCTGTCATACTCAGGGAGTAGCTGTTGCTGTGGCGGACTGGCTCCTTCTGATGGTGTCCGATGTCACTACTTTCAATAAGCATTTATTATGAGAATCAGATTACGGCACTCTCTGGGTGCCTTGTCTGTTGTCTTAGTGTATGCTTTGACCGCGGTGAGTGATGTCTCGTTGAAGGAAACATTTTATTTGGAACTTCGCTCGGTGCCCGCAAGGTGATGCTCCTCTGGTCATGAGTGACTTCAGTGTAGCCACTGGCACTGATAGGGCTGGCTATGAGGATTGTCTCGGTCCCATGAGTCTGGTGACCGTGGTGAAAGTGTTTCCATGTTCCTTGACTTTGCAAAACATCAGGGGCTGTGAATCGCTGGATCCTGGTTCCAGTGCCATGAGCCGCATCATTGGACTTGGTACTCCAGTACTGGTAGTGTGGTGAAGGAGATTGATCACATCCTCGTGGGCAGACGCTGGAGGCTCTTACAAAACTACAGGGTGTACAGAATTGCCCAGTTTGTGAATTCTGTCCTAAGATTTGATTAATCAGATCTTGCCATATTTTAAAATAATTTTGAACAGATCCTCTAAGTGAGAATTTTTTTTTCAATTTCAAACAGTATATAACATCAGTTACACACTGACTTATAACAGGTGGGCTGGGATTCTTCCACTTGAGCAAGATACAGTAAGTCATGCAATAAGTCATGCAATACAGTAAGTGATACAATAAATGTATTAATAAATGCTAGCATAAGCAGTTACAATCAATTTGTCCTTTTCCACTTTAAGCCCATCCAGGAGTACACCAAACACGGCTGTTAGTGGATTAGGAGGGATTGTGACACCAAGGCTGTCTGAAAGGCATTTAAAGATTTTTGTCCAGAATGATGTTAATGAGGTGCATGCCAAAATTATGAGACATTTCTGACAATTTGGCCTGACACTAAAAAAGTTTGTCCACCCTACTGCTCTAGCAGTGGCAACCTTCAGAACCTTTTTTTGGAATGGTTCCTGAAAGTTAAACACACCTTCTGCACCGCTGATAGATATATGCTATAACACTGTGCAGAAGTTTTACAGATAAGAGAATAAAGCTGGAATTACATGCACTAAAACAACCTATGAGCCTGCACTTCATGAAAAACCAATGGCCAACAGACAGCGTGTTTTTCTTCTCAAATTTACCAGCAGAGGGCATAGAATAGAAAACAGTGAATGGTGGAGGTGGAGTCACAAGGAAAAGAAGAGAGGTCTGGCAAGAAGCAGAGTGGTGAGAAGAGGGGACCAAACAAGAGGCCAGCAGCTGTCCACTGGTGGGGGGGTTCATAGAAGAAGCAGCCCCCAGCTCACAGGACAACATCCCGGTGTTTTACAGCTTACCAAGGTCACTTTGCAGAATGCAAGATAGCAACGCAGCTGTATCTCTCGGGGCTGGAAGGTCACCATGCTGCCAGCCTCTTGGCCAGTAGGTAAGAGGGCAGCAATGGGCCTCCATGTTGGCTCCAGGACTGAAGGCATAACTCCAATTTATAACAGGTGTGAGAGCCCCAAAGAAGCTTCATCAGCACTTCTCATTGCCAGCTGCTATGCCAACGGGTGCAACAAAGCCTGGGCTTGTTCTGTTTGCTGTGTTTTAGAAATGAGTTTCATGCATGGCACTATATGTAAGTTAAGCTGATAGGGCTTGGGTTGGCAGTATAAGGTGAACGGCCATTGAAGAATTACACTTAGGTGCCCAAGGAGTCAGGTAGTGCAGACATGAAGCTGAACGTGTTTCTCACACAGTTGGGGGCCGCCTGGGTTGTTAGCACTATGGTGGAATTGGACCAAGCTGTTAATATGAGCTGCACAGAGAGATGGCTTGCTTTATATTTCAGTTCTCAAAAGGAAATGTACAAGATTTATTTACAGTATATATCACATTTTCATACATGAGAGTAGCTCAAAGTGCTTTACAGTATAAAATTCTAAAAACCATTACAAAAAGAAAGTACAAACTAAAGAATAGTTATTTATAACAAACACCCTTATTAAAGAATAGTTATTTATAACATACCCTGATTAAAAGATCAATGATTATTTATAATAAATACTCTTATTGCAGTACTAGGGTTTTGTACCATGTTAGCCATTATGGATGTAGTAAGAAGTTAAGCAAAATGACACCTTTTATTGGCTAACTAGAAAGATTACAATATGCCAGCATGCATTACATCTTGCCTGAAGAAGGGACCTGAGTTGCCTCAAAAGCTTGTAATGCATATTGTAATCTTTCTAGTTAGCCAATAAAAAGTGTCATTTTGCTTAACTTCTCAAAACACCCTTATTAAAAAATCAATGAATTTATTACATAATATAGTCTCTTAACTATATAACTCTTGACTATAGCCAGCAGGGCTCATTCACCATCTGGGTGGTGAGCATTTGAAGTTTTATTTTGTATTTAGCAGCCCACCCCCACCCCCATGGAAACTGGAGAAATGTGAGAATCTTATCCTTACTTTATCACACAAGGAAGGGGGAGACATTCTGAAGACTCTTCACCTGCAGTACACGAGATAAGGCAGCACTGCTGAGTTCTTTTATCGTTTCCTTCAAGGACATATGCTGAGTGCCTTGACCACAATGCTAGGCTGCACTGTGTCCTGAATCTGGCGACATGGAAAATATGAAGTCATTGTTAAGAAACCCAGAAGTCACACAAAATAAAGTTTAGCCCCCAAATACTTCAGCCAAAACTGAGGTGTCGAGCAGCTTAGCCACCAGCTGGTCCTCACAATACCATTAGAAATGACAGTGAGGTCAGAGCAGGGTGGACAATGTGCCCAATTCGGAGTAAGAAATAGACCAGAATTAAGATAATAAAATGTATGTATTAATAAATGCATGTTAAAGTGGGGCGGCACGGTGGCGCAGTGGGTAGCGCTGCTGCCTTGCAGCTAGGAGACCTGGGGACCTGGGTTCGCTTCTCGGGTCCTCCCTGCATGGAGTTTGCATGTTCTCCCCGTGCCTGTGTGGGTTTCCTCCGGGCGCTCCGGTTTCCTCCCACAGTCCAAAGACATGCTGGTTAGGTGGATTGGCGATTCTAAATTGGCCCTAGTGTGTGCTTGGTGGGTGGGGGTGTCCTGCGGTGGGTTGGCACCCTGCCCAGGATTGGTTCCTGCCTTGTGCCCAGTGTTGGCTGGGATTGGCTCCAGCAGACCCCTGTGACCCTGTGTTCGGATTCAGCGGGTTGGAAAATGGATGGATGGATGTTAAAGTGAGTTTACTATTAAATAAGCAAAAACTGGAAATGCAGGAATTTGTTTACACTAGCACTAGAGATGAATTCATTGACCCAGAGACCTTTATGGTGAATCTCCTTATGGTATGCACTATAAAAGTAGCATTAATGAACTGAATTAATGAGTGATTATGAGGTAAGGGGCTCTTTGATCTGTGCTCTTGCGCTAAAAATTAATTTGTGAATTTCATTTGTGGTGGCACACATGGTGGCACGGGATTCTGCCTCATTGTTGGCTTTGAAACCCACATATGGTAGTCATCTGTGTGTTTGCATGTTCTTCCCATGTCCGTGTGGGTTTTTCTCCATTCAGGGCTCTTTCCTTCATGAGGCGCTTTCCCACAGCAGAAACTTTTTTCAGGAACCTGGGACTTTTTAGAAACTCAGGAACATTTGTAACGTTTCCATTACCATTTGTAGTTCCTGGTGTTACTCCAGGGTATGTACCTTTCGTTCAACCAGGAACTATCATGCGTGGGGCTCAGGTGATGAATTGTTTTGATTGGTTGACTACAGGCACTGGCACCATCTTACAATTCTGTTAGTAGTTTGGACTTTGGATAGTAATTGTTGAAGATGGTGTGCTGCACTTTACAACACTTCACTCTTCATAGACACCTACTTGGTGTGTCAAGCCATACACCACATTGAAGTAATAGTCTCCCCCTGTGAAGTCACAATCACTTCAAAGCAATAATGTGAGGATGTTCACATGAACTCCTGATCGAGCTGTATTTTGCATAGCTGCCTTCCTGGTGGTCCTTTTCACAGACCGCATCAAAGCAATAAGGTGAGGGGGTCCCCATGAACTCCTGAATGCACTTCACACCACTGCACTTTTCTTTGCATGTTCCATATTTTGCATAAAGGTTATAATACCTGATGTGCAGTGGGAATGCAACCCACACAAGTGTCCAGGGACCACAAACGGCCCACAGCCTACATTGTACAGGAACTCATTGGTTCCTGAAAGTGCTTGTAGGGAGATAGTGCACAGTTTGTTTAGGGCTGCAGATCTTTGGCGACCAAACAACATATACACAGCGGGCACTTCAGATCCAGACTCTTAATGAAAAATTTCTTGAATTCAAAGAGCCCCTTCACACAGTATATCTGGGCAACTTGTTCTTGCTTTTGCATGCACAGTCACAACTTTAAGTGTGTGCATGAGCCTCCGGATTTACCCAAGTCAAGAAAAACTCATATGACCCCTCTGCGGATGATTCACCAATCAAAAAACGGTACTTGCTAGTGGCCATCATCTGAGCTTTGATGGGTGAAAGTGCCGGAATTCATTTCAGGGCTTATTTCATAATGCGTGTGGTGTTACTGAAATAAATAAATGAAAAAGTAACTAAATAAATAAATAAGCACCAAAAATTATATTTCATGACACATTTAATTATTTGTACTCACACTTTGTGTTACTTTTCTCTATTGTCACACTTCACAGTACGTTTAATAATTTGCATATTTATGTATTTAATTTTGTCTGAAATATTCCACCATAGCTGCCAAAATAGGTGCTGACCCCCTGCATCCTGATTTGGAATAAGCAGGTTTGAGAAGGACAAGGACAAAGCAGTCAGACATGCATCCTGGGAGGCTGTAGTGGCAACAGGTTTTCATTCCACCCACTTTCTTAATTCATAATCTATAACTGCTACTAACTGACCAGACTTCCATCCATCCATCCATCCATTTTCCAACCCGCTGAATCCGAACACAGGGTCACGGGGGTCTGCTGGAGCCAATCCCAGCCAACACAGGGCACAAGGCAGGAAACAATCCTGGGCAGGGTGCCAACCCACCGCAGTGACCAGACTTCTTTAACCCTAAATTTCAATGATGTGCTTTTTTAAGATTCAAAACCCTTAATTGCTTCTTTTTAACTTAGCCAGAACTCTAAACAATAATGTGCTCTCCAGCGAGCCAACAGATGACCCGCTAACTTGATCTGCTTAGCACTTGTGTCCATCAGACAATACCTGATTTAATGAAAAGAAAGAAGTGAGAATCTGTGAAATATTCATCTGTTTTGGCCCACAAAATATTTGGATGGTGTCATCATTAAAAAAAAATCAGCAGTTTTGCTAATGTACCATAGGAATGAAAAATCACAAAAAGAGATCTTTTTGGTTTCTCCTAGACAAGCGTAAAAAAAACGCACACTGTTCCAGTGTGGTGCTGACGTGTCACCCGCTACACTCGGGTCCCAATCCAATTGTTTCATCGTATGGTGGATGAGTGCATGCTCCCAATCTAGACAACAATGAGATCAGAATGAAATGAAATGTCTCATTCTTCTCAGATTATTCTGCTTAGAAACAATACCCTGGTATTCTCACAAGTGTCTCCTCTCAAGTTTCAGCGGAGATCTCAGCAAAATCATACAGTGGGCTCAAATTTTCCAAATAGTACCTTGACTTTTTTCTCGCAATTTGAAAGAATTTGTATTGTGCACTCAGTAATATATTATGAAACGTATGGGTAGTTGTTTGTGGTGATTAAACCCTTTCCTATGACTGCAAAGCTGCAGTCCTTGGTTTTGAATAGCATTATTCGTTGCTTTAACTTTTATTGTTGTACTCAAATTAGATCATACTCATTCTAGAAGAAAGAGCATAGTCATTAAGGTTTTGGACTTTAAACCCAGAGGTTCTGAGTTCATATCCCACTCCTGACACCACTGTGTGATCACAAGAAAGTCACTTCATCTGTCTGTGCTCCACTTGGAAAAACAAAAGAAATGCAACTGATTGTAGGTCAGAAGTTGGAAGTCACCTTAGATAAAGGCATCAACCCAATAATAAACAAAAACTGTAAAGTCTGGAAAGAGATTAAAACAAGACTAGAACGCAACCTCACAAAACCTAACATGCTTTTCAAACCAAATTCTCAATTTTGACTCCTTTTACCTTGGCTGTATCTCACGTACCCTTTATGTCTGAAGGTATTTCTCCTATGGAATTTTAGGAGACACATCTGTGATAAAGTTGATTATTAAATGAAACATAAATGAGAATCTCTTTTAAGTCTTTTTAAGCCATCAAAGATCAACCATTGAGCAGTAACAATTTCCTCTGGGGTGTGGTGAAGCGGAATGAGAGCACTAACAAGCCATAGAATTAAATATTGAGATTAAAATAAGGCGGCACGGTGGCGCAGTGGGTAGCGCTGCTGCCTCGCAGTTGGGAGACCTGGGGACCTGGGTTCGCTTCCCGGGTCCTCCCTGCGTGGAGTTTGCATGTTCTCCCCGTGTCTGCGTGGGTTTCCACAAGGCGCTCCAGTTTCCTCCCACAGTCCAAAGACATGCAGGTTAGGTGGATTGGCGATTCTAAATGGGCCCTAGTGTGTGCTTGGTGTGTGGGTGTGTTTGTGTGTGTCCTGCGGTGGGTTGGCACCCTGCCCAGGATTGGTTCCTGCCTTGTGCCCTGTGTTGGCTGGGATTGGCTCCAGCAGACCCGCGTGACCCTGTGTTCGGATTCAGCGGGTTGGATAATGGATGGATGGATGGATTAAAATAAGTAAAATTAGAGTGAAAATGGGTTTTCTTTGGAAACTGAGTATGTGACCCAGGAGTTAGCTGGTTACCTTCTGGCTCACCACTCATTAATGTTTGGTTGCTGAAAAGAAGAAAGACATTAATTGTGTGAATTGTGTTACCATTTGCATTTACTTATTTGGCTGACACCTTTATCCAAGGCAACATACAACATTTATGATACAAATGGTTACATTTCTGTTGGGTTTTTCAATTGGAGATCAGGCAGGATAAGTGACTTGTTCATGGCGGGATTTGAACCCACAGCCTCAGGGTTTGAAGTTCAAAGCCTTAACCACTAAATTAAGGTAAAAGATGTCTGCTGCATTATCAGCAGAAATTTGGTACTAGTTTGGAAAAGTGGCTGAAATTAAAACCTGCTGCCGTCCACTTTTTTTTGGCCCTTCTGTGTTTGGCTAATTTGTAGTGACATTAATTATGAAAAGTCATGATGCTTACTAACAAAGATGCTAAAATGAAGGAATGACTGCTCATTTAGAAATCATCTATGAGGGCTGATTGCATGATTTAATAATTGATCGAAGACTGTTCAAATAAGCTTTTTAAGATAAAGATGAATCTTTGAGGTGTCTACAAGTCAATATATAGAATAACAATTGTTATTATAAAACAAATATTATTTGCAATTAATTTGTGGATGGAATAAAAAAATAGTTTAATTAATGAAACTCATTTGTAATACATTTACTGTGAAAGATGCTATACAAAATTTAGACTTGCTGATCGATGGAAAGCATCAAGACAGTGTTGCTATGAGAATTATCTAATAATAATAATAATAATTATACATTTTATTCATATAGTGCTTTCACATGCTCAAGATGCTTCAAAGAGTCTCACATAGAAACAGCAAGCATACTGTATGTAATATTGGACACAGATGTTTTCTGAATAGAACAGTAAAACAGACAGATACAGCATATGCAAAGGCATTAATTAGAACTAAAGACAATAAACCAGAGTGAAATACAAGATTCAATACTAAAAGAAAGCCTAGCAAATAACATCATTTGTCAGGTTAAGTTAAACGCCTTCCTGAACAAATGAATTTTAAGTTGTTTTGTAAAAGAATGAATGGAGTCAGCTGATCTCATTAATTTCAGGAGGTTATTCTAAAGTCTGGGTGCTATACAGCTGAAGGCCCTGTCACCCATATTGTGCAGGTTAGTGTGGGGCGCAACAAAATTGTCAGAATCAGAAGTCCTTAGAGGGCAAACAGGAATGGCATTGTAGAAGGTCACTGATGTAGTCCGGTGAGAGGCCATTTAAAGCTTTTTAGGCTAATAATAGAATTTTATATTCAATCCTGTAAGACACAGGGAGCCAGTGAAGGTGAAGCAGGATGGGTGTTATGCGCTCGCTGCTGCTAGTTTGTGTAAAAACTACCGGAGTTGTGATATAAGATTAGAAGGGGCACCTGCCAGTAGGAAGTTACAATAATCGGTGTTGGATGTGATAAAAGCATAGACACGTTTATCAGCAGTAGAAAAGGAGAGGAATGAGCAAACACAGGACATGTTAAAAGTAGGAAAGTTTGTTAATGTGCTTTATGTGGATGGAATAGAAAAGGGAGGAATCAAAAATGACACCAAGATCCCTTACATTAGAAGAAGGACTGATGAGATCACCGTCAAGAGTGACTGAGAAGAAGCTCATTTTCTTAAGTTGCGCTTTAGTGCCAATTTGCAGGAGCTTAATTTTAAAGAGTTTTGCTCCATCCAGGCTTTAATTTCACTGAGGCGACTCGTGAGCTGAGAAAGCCCTGATGAAGTTTCACTTTAATATTGAAACAGAGTTGAGCATCATCTGCATAAAAATGATACCCTAGTCCAAAGCTATGAATACTATAGCTAAGGGGAAGCATATAAATACAGAAGACCAGGTGGCGTAAGACAGAGCCCTGAGGAACTCCTTGTGTGACTGGTGCTGAACTGTACCTGCTTTTGCCAAGACTAACAAACTCTTGCCTATCAGTCAGATAGGATTTAAACCACTGGAGGGCAGTACCAGAGACACCCAGCATGTTCTCCATTCTGGACAGTAGAATGTCATGTCTGACAGTGTCAAATGCTGCACTAAGATCTAATAAAATTAATATTCTGGTTTATCCAGAGTCTGCTGCCATAAGCAAATCATTAGCTACCCAAAGCAGGGCAGTTTCACAACTGTGCTGTGCCCTAAAACCAGACTGAAAGGGTTCCATCAAATTATTAGAGATAAAGTAACTGGTGAGTTGGGAGGCTACAGCACACTCAAGAACTTCTGACAAAAAAGATAAGTGAGAAATAGGATGAAAATTGTTCAAATTGTCAGTATCAAGACCAGACATTTTACTTTCTCGTATATGAAGTATAGGGAAAGTATTGTAATCGTTCAAAAATTTGATTTCTAGATTTTAATGAATCTTGACGTTTTAGACCTCCTTTGGTCAGAAAATACAATTTTTGGAATTATGTCTGTGTGTCTGTCTGTGTGTGTGTGCGTATGTAAACATGATAACTTGAGTACACTTTGAGTTAGGTCAGCCAAACTTTGCATACAAGTATTAGGTACAAAATGTAGATTTCTATCAACTTTTGAGCTATTTCCGCTAACTGGAAGTGAAACTCTTTTATTCATGCAGCTGCAGAGTCCAATTTATTCAACTTTACATTTATAGTAATTGTTCAATATATTATTAATTTGATTTGATTTGTTGTTGATGGTTCTTTAATGTATATAAGATAAAAATATAATCATTGTCTTATGGTTTACTCCTCAAATATCCATCCCCATATCTGAGTTTACAAGAAAGTCTAAGGGAGGCCACTCCCGATTTTTGATCATTGTGCTTACAGAAGCAATTTTAAAAGTGGCTGGCACAAAGCCAGTGTCAAGGTATGTATTTATTTTTGTTGTAACAGTCTGGATTATGGCATGAAGGCAGGATTTAAGAAGTGTGGTGGGGATGGGATTCAGTACACAAGTAGTCGGCCTCATAACAAAAGCAGATGTGACTGGTGACAATTTATAAAAAGGAGATGAATGGAGTGAGAAGAATGGGAAAGATATAAGTGGATGATTAATTTATGTTATTTATATCATTTAGATATTTAATTTTGTTTCAGAAAAAGTGGAGGAATTTTTCACAGACTTCGGTAGAGGAGGTCTTTGGGCCTGATTCAGGCTGAAGTAGTTTATTAACTACAGAGAACAAAGCCCTCAGGTTATCACAGCAACTTTCTATTATTCTGCCATAATGTGTGTTCTTGGCTGCAGTTATTGCATCCCTGTAAGCCCTCTGATGGTCAGAGAAAGCCTGAATATGCACAGTTAGGCCAGTCTTATGTGATATTCTCTCAAGGCGTCGGCCAGCTGCTTTCATAGACTCTGAATTGTACCATGGAGCTGAGCGCTTAAAGGAAACCTCCTTATGTTTTAAAGAAGCTATTTTATCTGCCGCTGAAAGAAGGTCTGAGTTAAAGTAGTCAACAAGACTATCTTGTGTTGGTGGAATTGGGGAAGACAGAAAAAGAGCAGAAATGGAACTAGCAAACATAGAAGAACAGATATTTTTAAGATATCTGAAAGAAATTTGACGTTCACAGGTAAGAGGAGTGAGAGGCAATGAGACAGTGAAAAGTACTGCTTTATGATCAGAGAGTCCCAAATCACTGATATAAGTGTTGCCAACAGATACACCAGATGTGCAGATCAAGTTCAATATATGAGCACCAGAGTGAATGAGAAAATCAACATGCTGCACTAAATCAAAATAGTTCAGTAAGGATAGGAATTAATTTCTCAATTTACATGTAGTAATGTCAATATGGATGTTGAAATTGTCAAGAAGAATGACTCTCTCCAAAAGGGAACTTAAGTGGGTTAATAATTCAGTCAGATCAGATAAAAAAGACACATTGTATTCTGGGGGACAGTAGCCAACAATGAGTAAGATGGGACCTGATTTCATTATTAGCTTAAGAGCCAGACACTCGAAAGACAATGGGAAGTCAATTGGCATTCTTTTGATGTTTAGTTCAGTTCTAACAATTACTCTGACTCCTCCTCCTCGTCTTGAGCTGAGAGACGTAAAATTGTTTGGTTTCTAAATAATGATTGTAAGTAATTGTGATTAACTGAATGATTATTAAACATTGGAATGACTGTGGCCAGAACAGGTAATTCAGCCCAACAAGCTCATCCATCATATTTACCAAGATCTCTAGTCATGGAGAGCTACAGTGGCTGCAGGTTTTCATTCTAACCTTTTTGTTAATTAGTCATCAGTTTATGTTGCTAATTAATGTCTTTACCCTTCATTTTAATTGACTTGTTTTTATGATTCAGTCCTCTGATTTGCTTCATTTTTCCTTAAATGGCACACAAACAGAAATGAGATATGAAGTGTGCCAGCAGATGACCAGCTAAGTCAAGGCCTCAAACACCAACCAATTTCACTCCAACTGGTATCTTCTTTAGAAGATGATTCTTCTTGTTAATTAAACCTTTGATTTATTTCCATGGCATGCTGGTGCTTTCATTATGCTATAGTAGACATTTCCAAAAAGGAAAATAAGAGCACCGACAAAATATGGTGGTGATAGATAGATAGCAGAACAACATTACTGAGAGCTTCACCTTTCTTTTGTTTTCACATATTTTATGATGGACACAGGTTGTTGGTCATTTGTTGGCTTGTTTTTTATCTTATTATTGTTTGGCTGATAATTAAGGAAAGAAGAAACATTTCAGGAATCAAAGTGCTAAATGGCAAGTCAATTTAAAATGAAGACAAAGCAAATTAATTAGCAGTGAAAACTGATCATGAAAACTTGTAGCAACTGTAGCAATCCAGGATTGGAGTTGGAGACCCCAACCTAAATTGTCCAAATTTAACATCAAGTTAAAGGTCCCTAATGTCCTGCTTGTGGAAGAAAAATGAGACTTAGGGGTCGCATAGTCATTTAGGGGTGATATAGTTATAGTGAATAAAGTGTTTTGGCATGCTTGTCACATTAAAATATAGCATCAATATTAGAAGTAGTATAAAAGGGTTAGAGCGGCACGGTAGTGCTGCTGCCTCGCAGTTAGGAGACCCGGGTTCGCTTCCTGGGTCCTCCCTGTGTAGAGTTTGCATGTTCTCCCTGTGTCTGTGTGGGTTTCCTCTGGGTGCTCCGGTTTCCTCCCACAGTCCAAAAACATGCAGGTTAGGTGCATTGGTGATCCTAAATTGTCCCTAGTGGGTGTGTGTGTGTGCCCTGCGTTAGGCTGGCACACTGCCCGGGGTTTGTTTCCTGCCTTGCGCACTTTGTTGGCTAGGATTGGTTCCGGCATATCCCCGTGACCCTGTAGTTAGGACATAGTGGGTTGGATAATGGATGGATGGATGGATGGATAAAAGGGTTAATACATGTCAGAAACTTGTTCAGGAAACCAGATAAGGTTTAAGTGAACAACAAAGAACAACAAGGTTCTGAGTGATGGTCCAAAAAAGTTGACAGACTATCATGTATCTAGCAAGACTTGACAGATGCCACACACACAGGAACTCAAGAAGTACTGAAAAGTATTGTAAGGATAAAGAACATAGTGAAATGAGACTTTTATTTTGGGGAATGTAAGCTGGTTATACTGTACTCTTCTAGAAACATCTCATGTCTTTTAACCAATCAGAGTAAATATTCAAATGGTGCAAACCAACAAACCAATCAGAGTATGAATATGTAAGCATTAATTCAGCACTGTTATGAAAATTCAGTTATCTATAATTATAGCTCTCTGTCTTTACTTTGTGAGCATTCGTGATGGAGTGTATCCCTCTTCATGAAGAGAAATGAAAGATGCAGTGAACAAGCTTCCTCCTGCCTGGTTCTTCAGGTTGATTATTAATAGATATATATATTTAAGGTAACCATTTCTTCCACATGCTCTCCACCACACTACTTGGCAAATTATTAATCTCTCTAGCCAGCATAAAAAAACTCAAAACTATTCCACTCCATTCAGACTAGTGTGGTGCTGAGGTGTCACCCATTTCATGGTTGCACTTGGGTCCTAATTTGGGATCCTGAGGTGGTTCTTTATGTGATGGGTACAACAATGCACTCCTCACCTCTCTCTCTCTCTCTCTCTCTCTCTCTCTCTCTCTCTCTCTCTCTCTCTCTACAGCTCTTTGAAAGAAGAAAAACTTTTTAATATTTTAATAATCTGAATCTCCATTTGCTTTCAAAAGTTCAGCTCCTTCAATCCTTTCTCATACCTCTCATTTCTGGAATCCACCTAGCTGCTTTTTTCTGAACTTTCTCTAGTGCTGCTATGTCTTTTTGCATGATGGAGACCAAACTTTAACACAGTACTCTAGTTGACAAGTCACCAATACATTATAAAGCTTGAGAATTACCTTCAACCCACACATCGTGCTAGATAACCTAATGTCTGATAAGCCTTGATCACTTTGTTCACAGTCTGGATGTGGATAGTGATGAGTCCACTATGTTTTGCAGGTTCTTCTTATAAAATGTACTTTCAAGTTTCAGACCTCCTATTGCCTATTCATATCTAATATTGTTACTTCCTACATGAAAGACATTACATTTAATTAGGTTAAATTTAATCTGCTACAGATCTGCTCAAGGCTGTATGCTGTCCAAGTCATTTTGCAACAATGTAGCTGATTCTACATTATCTGCCCTTCCACCTAGTTTGGTATTATCTGCAAACTTAACCAGCTTACTGATTATAGTCTTGTCCAGATCATTTATGTACTAATCTCATTATTAGAGACACTACAGTGTAGGATTGACATTAAATAATAAATTTCTACATGTGAAAGCACCATATATAGTAATATAAATCAAATGAAGATTTGATTTAAAGCAAATATTTAGGATGAAATATGCCATCTGAATTAAAGATTAATTTTTGAAAGTCACTCGCAATGACCAAAAAAACAGGAGACAGAGCTGGAGGTGGCAGAGTTAAAGATGCTTAGATTTGCATTGGGTGTGATGAGGATGGATAGGATTAGAAAAGAGTACATTAGAGGGTCAGCTCAAGTTGGACGGTTGGTAGACAAAGTCAGAGAGGCGAGATTGCGTTGGTTTGGACATGTGCAGAGGAGAGATGCTGAATATATTGGGAGAAGGATGCTAAGGATGGATCTGCCAGGCAAGAGGAAAAGAAGAAGGCCTAAGAGAAAATGTATTGATGTGGCAAGAAAAGACATGCAAGTGGTGGAGGTAACAGAGCAAGATGCAGAGGACAGGAAGATGTGGAAAAAGATGATCTATTGTGGCAACCCCTAACAGGAGCAGCTGAAAGGAGAAGAAGAAGACCTGAAATGTCACATACTATGAAGGCATGCAGAGAACCCCGCTATCAGAACACAGACTCTCAGATCCCGTCATCTGCAAGAACAGACAGTTCATAATAAACCAAGATAAAAGGAGTTTTAGCTCCACCACTATGAGAGTGCTCCATGGCATGAACATGACACTACAAGTTTGTTAAAACTGTTTCAATTAATGAAATAACTATAATGACTTTAGCTCAAGGGTGTCCAATTCCTGTTCTGGCTGCAGGTTTTCATTCTAACCATCTTCTTAATTAGCGAGCCAGTTTTGCTGCTGATTAACTTGTTTTGCCTTAGTGTTAATTGACATGACTCGGACCCCTTAGTTGTTTCTTTTTCCTTAATGAGCAGCCAAACAATAATGAGGCACAAAACAAGCCGCCATATGACCAGCTAACATGAAAATTAAGAAAGGCAAAGGACTCGGTCATGTTGGTCTGCTCAGGTCATCAAAACATCTTGACAGTGGTCTTAGGAAAAACAAAAAATCAACAGTCTGCTGTGGCAAAATGAGAGCAGCAACAAATCATGATATTCAATGTCAGCATTAATTAACAGCAAGAATTGGCTTCTTATTAAGAAACTGGTTGGAGTGAAAAAAGCTGGAGTTTGACATTCCAATGTAGCTGGACATCTCTTGGCTCATTTCACATCTCTTTTCTGTTTGGCTGCCATTTAATGAAGAAACGAATCAATTCAGAGGACTGAATCCAGGGCTATTAAAATGAAGTGAAACAGGAGTTAATTAGCAGTGAAAACTGCAAACTGATTAGGAAAAGGGTTAGAATGAAAACCTTGAGCTACTGCGGCCCACCAGGACTGGAGCTGGATACCCCTGCTTTAGCTTGTTTTTACGTATTGCACTGGCCAACACAATATCATGAATGACAGATTGTTTTAGCATGTACTCTGTTTGCTTACATGTTACACTGCCATTCATCATATCTGACTTATGAATCCGGTTGAGTGCTCAATGCTGCTCAGTGCTGTGTTAAATGCTATGCACTGAGCTATAATGGCTGCTTCTTCTTCTATCTAATTATCTAGAACGCACTAAGTACTAGGGTGTTGTACCGTGTTAGCCATTATGAATGTAGAGAAAAGCCAAGCAAAATGACACCTTTTATTGGCTAACTAAAAAGATTACAATATGCAAGCTATCTTGCCTGAAGAAGGGGCCTGAGTTGCCTCGAAAGCTTGCATATTGTAATCTTTTTAGTTAGCCAATAAAAGGTGTCATTTTGCTTGGCTTTTCTCTAGAACACACTAAGAAATATTTTCAAAAGGTATTAAGACCTATTAAAAGTTTTTCAACTATTTCTGATTATACTGTATATGATATGCACATACATTCTCTAACTTGCTTTTAGGAAGCTGGTGCCTACTTTGAAAGCCCTGGGGAAGACACCAGTCAATTGCAGGGTCTATTCACAGGGCCACACTCCCACAAGGCCAACTTTGAATAACCACTCAACCTGACACACATGTTTTTGGGAAGTGGCAGAAATAAAAGGAAGAACATTGCAAAGCCCACACAGACAAAACCAGCCATGGGGATTGCAGTGCTAACCACTGTATCATCATGACACCCATTCAATGATACTTATGTACACATTGTTTTTGCTGACTCAGATGTTCAGGAAGAAGACTTTCAAAAGACACAATTATCTGTTTATCAGCTGATATCTTATACTACTACTTATGGACAGCACATTGACAAACTGTGTAACAGATTCTCAATATGCTTGAGGTCAGTACTTTAACCAGGCCAGACAATGACATTCACTTTTTTTCCTCTTCAGCCATTACAGTTTTACAGAGATTCACACTTTAAAACAAGTTTCTTTCCAGTGAGCTTCAGTGATGAATCCTTTCTTCCTTCAGCTCTTCCAAGGTGTCTAGTCACTGATTTTTTAAATTTTGATTTTGTTATACTTTGTTAGAGTCAATCCCATTCTACCACAAGGCACACTCACATACAGCCACATCTCTGGAGACTGACGACATACTGCATGTTGATCAGACAAGAAAGCAAGAACTTCACTATATACATGTGACAAGACTAGAACTGCTACATTCATACTGACACAGATTCAATTACACTTTCTACTTAACCTAACATAGATAGATAGATAGATAGATAGATAGATAGATAGATAGATAGATAGATAGATAGATAGATAGATAGATAGATAGATAGATAGATAGATAGATAGATAGATAGATAGATAGATAGATAGATAGATAGATAGATAGGGGAAATTTGGCCACAATAAGGTCAAAACACATGTCATGTACTCTTTGTATTATTTGACAGTTACTCTGCCTATAATCTCCTTCTAGCAACCTAGAGGTTGTGGAGGACAGGTGACCGCCTAAATAATCAGATTGTGATTCAGACCTATGCATGTATATCATATATATATATATATATATATATATATATATATATATATATATATATATATATATATATATATATATATATATATATATATATATATATATACACACTATGGTCTGAACACATACCAGAATCACTATAAAGGAAGAGAAACTTGAAAAGATAGAAAACGTCTGACTTGGCTGTCACAGTCCCAGTGAGCCATGATGCAGATGTATTACTGTTGGTGTGATGGAGCTCCAGTAGCGTTTCTTGACACACTTCTGTTGAAAGTCCTCAGCCCTTAGTGTTGTTATGTCAGAGAGAGGATGTGCAGTATTATTCATAATGGCACTCAGTTTTGTTTTAATTCTCTCCCTTGCTGCGACCTGTGAGGGGTCTAGAGTGCATCCCATAACTGAGCCTGGCCTTTTAGTTAGCCTGTTGATTCGGTGGGCCTTCCTTGAAGTGATGTTACTAGCCCAGCACACCACAGTGTAGAAAATCACACTGGCCATCACAGAGTTTTAGAAGATGTGAAGGCTGCCATTTCCCACATTAAAGGAACACAATCTCCTAAGAAGAAAGAGCCTTCTCTGCCTTTCCTTATATAGTTCTCTGTGTTCTGAGACCAGTCCAACCTGTCATTAATGTGGACCCCTAAGTACTTGCAGCAATGCACCACCACTTCATACACTCCTTGAATAGTGACTGGACATAGAGGCCATAGAGGTTCCTTGATTTTGCTGATGTTAAGTTGCAGACTATTCTCTTTGCACCAAGAAGCAAAATTCTCCAACAGTCTCCCATACACCATCTCATACCCTTTATCAATACACCCCATAAGTACAGAATCATCTGAGAATGTTTGCAAGTGACGTGTCCTGATGTTATTTATAGTGAGAGGTGTACAGAGTAAAGATAAAAGGGGACAGGACTGCTCCTTGTGGTGCTCCTCTGTTGCTCACATTCATTTCAGACACAGTTCTTGTGTCTCACAAGCTGCCTTCTGTCTGACATATAACATGTCTGTCTTCGTAATATGGAAGATACCTGGAGAAGAACTACTCAGACACAGTGAGAACCTCAAAACAGATAGCGACTGAGCCAGAAGTTGAACTCTGAAGTCTGGAGCGGTAAGGCCGCAATGCTGACCACTGTGACATTGTGCCACCCTGTCTCTTTCATGCTAAATGAAACCTACAAGTTCTTACTTACTCCTCTGCACTTTGGTAAACCAAAGCAAAGTTTACAGACCATCCATCCATCCATTTTCCAACCCGCTGAATCCGAACACAGGGTCACGGGGGTCTGCTGGAGCCAATCCCAGCCAACACAGGGCACAAGGCAGGGAACCAATCCCGGGCAGGGTGCCAACCCACCGCAGGACACACACAAACACACCCAGCACACACTAGGGCCAATTTAGGATTGCCAATCCACCTAACCCGCATGTCTTTGGACTGTGGGAGGAAACCGGAGCGCCCGGAGGAAACCCATGCAGACACGGGGAGAACATGCAAACTCCACGCAGGGTGGACCCGGGAAGCGAACCCGGGTCTCCTAACTGCGAGGCAGCAGCGCTACCACTGCGCCACCGTGCCGCCCACAAGTTTACAGACCATTTTGCTTTTTATTATCTAATAAGATGATGTACTGTTTTAATGAAGGACAATACAATCATTGATTGTACCTAAATGAACGTCTCATCTCCCAAACGCAAAGAGAAAGAACAATAATATTTAAAAGACATTCCATTTATTGTACATGTGCACTGAAGAAGCGCAGCATTTGCATTTTTGAATACACATCTGTATTATCTGTCCTTTTAAATAAGTGAGGTTTATGATACATAATGCCAGCAGTAGTAAATGGCACACTTTTTTATGACAAATAAATTAAGTGCATCAGTCATCACATATGGGATACAGTGGGAAATTACAGGGGATAAAGGGTTTGATGGCTATACTGTCTCCCATTGTCAGGGACCCCAATTTAATTCTTTTTGGCTGTTTGTTTATGAGTTTCCTCCTGTATCTCCGATTTACAGCCTACTTGGGTGATAATGCTCTCATTATGATTCAATAAAATACATTTTGCTTGACAGATTTCCATCATTTTCCTTACAAATGTTCCATTTTCCTCGACGCTCAGAACTGGACGTCTGGTGGAGGCAGACTGGCATTGCAGCTGGGGCTGCCTTGAGTTTGTTGTAACCAGAAGAATTAAATAAGAAGACTGACAGCTGATCAGTTTAAACACTTCTCAGGCAGCATTGCTAGAAAGGAGCTTAATTTATAAAATGCACTATGAAGCTGGCACCCTGCCTGGGGTTTGTTCCTGCCTTGAGACCTGTGTTTGCTGGGATTGGCTCCAGCAGACCCCCGTGACCCTGTGTTAGGATATAGCGGGTTGGATAATGGCTGTTAAGTTTGCCTCTTTATGTTATTAATTTGACTTTTAAAACACATTTATGCTGTGGAAGAGTTTTGTTAAGGTGTATTAAAGATCAGTGAAAATGAAAACAAAGAAAACAGCAGTTCTTTTCATTCTGAGATATATTTACAAAGATACACAGTTACAGCATTAAAAAAGGAATCTGTTTAAATATGTTACAAATATATAAAATTTTATATATCACAAATTTCATACAAAAAGAATACATAAAAATGATAGTGCACATGTTCGTCAAGTTTTATTACCATTAATACTTGTTAAACATCTAAAAAGATTTATGAAAGAATCTATTAGAACATTTGTTTCATCGTGACTTGTGACCTCCACTTATGGGTAATATCTAAATGGAAATATAGAAGATATGGGGGATACACTCTGTTGTATCTGCTGGTGGGAATAGCGATGACACGCACCCGCTGACTGCATTATTTATACATTATTTTATTAAATCCAATAACATGTGAAGACAGTCTTAATCTCTGACAGTGCACGCTTTAGTTAGTTTTTCCTGTCTCTCATATCTAACAAACTACTGCCACCCACTCCCAGGATAACCCTGCATCAGATTAGCATAACAAGACCTCCTACTAATGTCAGCTGGAACTACAGATGGGTAACATGGCTTCTTACGTATGTCTAGGACGCTACACACTCTTTTCACTTCTGCTATTAAAGTCTATACAAGGGGTGATACATACACAGACACTTATATATTGTACAATGACCTATAAACTCAATTTTTCTCCATATTTTATAGCATATGGAATGCCGAAGATTGATGCTATAAAAACAAAGTAATCTGCATTCAAAGTTGTCTCACTACTATTGAGCCAATTACTAAATGACAATTTACTAACTTATGCAGAATTTTTAAAAAGTTTATAATTCTGGTCCCACTCAAAGTCTATGCTGTTGTGTTTGATGTGATCCTTAGAGAGGTTATTAGTCTGCTCAAGGGAAGTAACAGAAATAAAATAAGGGGCTAACTGGTGCATACCAGTGATATATTACCTTTTGGTTTCTCTTTTACTTTCTCGTATGTGAATTATAGGGAAAGTATTGTAATCGACCAAAGATTCAATGTCGAGATTTTGATGAATCTCGATGTTTTTGACCTCCCTGACTTTCTCGTTTGTTTCATAAAAGGTTGTGATACAGAAAAGGCTTTGGCTTAAAAAATGCATCTTAAATTTATTTGATTAAAATTACTCTATGAGTCAAGCGAGGTCAGCCTACTTGGCGAAAAAGACTTTTCTTGTTAAAGGACACTTGTCAATGGCGTAAGATATTAGAGATTTTATGGACTAAAACTGCAGCTCACGGAAAAGTTGCACAGCGGTCAGTAGATATGAAGCCATCAAAAGCCCATCTAAGAAGTTAAAGGGGCCCCCCTACCCAAACTTTTCTCTCTCTATGTACAGAGGTATAAGGCCAAATCCCAATTACCATTAATGTAAAGCCCCGACCATTCATACTTAATAAAATGAACTTCTGATGTAAATAAACTCCACATCTCCCAGGCACACCAACTGAAACATCACCCTTTGCTGCAGGTGTGGGGCATACTAACTATAATTTGATGACATTCTTGGAATTAAGGGGACACCCTTATATCTGGCAATGGAACACATTGGCTCTGGAGGGCCACAGTAACTGATGTTTTCCCAGCAGTAGCTGCATTACTTTATGTTATGATGCTAGGGGGTTTTTTTTCACATGCGGAATCCGAGCCTGCATTCGATTTTTATGTACATCATTTTGACTTTCTTATTATTTTTTTATTGTTGTTTTTATAATGTTATTGCCCTGCCATTTTCTTTATTGCTTTCATCATTTTGTGTATGTTTTCAAAGGGTGCAGCCATATTGTTAACATTGTCTCCCTATTGCTACCCTGTGACTACCGGAAGTTGTGGTATAGCGGGGGTCGCCTCTGAAGAAGAGGACTGTTTCAATAAATAATTAATTGGCCTACTCGCTGTCCGTGGGTGCACTCACGCAGTTGTGGGGGGTTGGCGGTGTAATTGGAGTTCGACGCACATGCATGTGAGGATGCAGTCTGTCTCAGTTGCTTCATTGGCTTCCTGAGGTGCATGATTGAGATGCTGCACCCATGGAGGCATATAAGAAAAAGGGGAATCAGAGAATCGAGAGGATGTCAAAAAGGTCAGAGACTGATTGGGAAAGAAAAGAGAAGAAAGGGTAAAAGATGGAGAAAGAAGGCAGGAGCACTAGAGAGTCAGTACAAGTGGACAAGAAAAAGAGAAGGCAGACAGCCGGGAGGAGGTCCCTGGAGAGAACGTGCGGCCAACACTCAGGGGCCACTCCAGCTGAGCAACCTGGAAGCTTGAGTGACTGACGCACGATGCTCAGTTGGAGCAACTCACCGCAGAGAGGCAGAGCAGCTGCAGTGGGAGGAGAAGCTCAATGAGGCTTCCTGTGTGGGAGCCATGGACCTCTGGGATGGTGCCCCGCCTGGACCCAGAGACGGCTACAGGGCACCAAGCCTATAAGCAGTACTGAAGATGGACTGAACTGCCGGTTAGGTGGCAAGAGCCCATAAAGGGTTGGGCTAAGGAGACGTCCATTTAAGAGGAGTCTACCAGGGCTCATGTTTTTATGGACCACTTCCTGCACTGTGTTTTTTTAACCTTGTTTTAATGGATAGCTTGTGTGTTTTTAACCTCCACTGAACACCTTTTTATTGAATTACTTATTGAACACTTTCACTGCACTGTTCTGGATACTTTGGTTTTGACTGTTTTTAATAAAAGCACTGAAGCTTTTTTTCACCTACCCCTTGCTAAATGTGTGTTGTGTCCTCATGCGCTAGCTCATCCCTCGGGTACATTATCAGTGGCTCAAGAGACTCCCCGGAAGGATCTGGTAACGTGGGGCCAAACCGCACCATGACAGAAGTATTACGCATGATTTCATCTGACTTCATTGCACCAATGATAGCAGTATGGCACTATAGCTGACCTTCAAATTTCTGGACATTATGCTGTCTTTTGAGGAACATTTAATTATTCATAAAGCTTAGGAAGTTTGGATTTTGCTTGTTTTCCTTAACTTTGATTTGTTGCTTTCTTTTGGCTGTTTACCCCTGCATGTACTCACTCATCTCCTAATTTAGTTACTTTTATTTGTTCAATGCTGTCATTTACAATGGGCAGAAAGCTGCACATTTGTAAACGTATTACTTTGCACCAAGAAATGTTATAAATTTCAATAACAGTGTCTCTACATAAATTGCATTAACAAGTTCTTCTTCAATCATTTTCAGAACCTGCATTTTCAACCATACGGTTGTAGAAACCAAAACAGCATCACCACCAGATGGGACAGTGCTCCATCACTGGGCACAGAACAGAAATGGAGAAAAACCCCATGGAGGCAAAGACTGTCACCAGACCCCGCACTGGTGGGCTGCAATATGTAGGTGAAATAACTAGCAGGACGTATGGATACAAATAAGTCTGTGAATAAAACTTATGATTGAGAATTCTGCAAAGCAATACAGATTAGCATTTTTAAACATGGCAAAAAATGGATGCCACCAGCTATTCGCAAGGAAAGTCATCTATCCTTTAGATAGGGAAAGTTGTATGCAGGAACATTTGAGTATAAACTTCACCCAAGAAAACAAGCTGGATGTGAATACCAAATGGCTGTGTCTGTTCTGATTTATTGTATTTAATTATGGATCCTACATAAACATAATAGCTCTACTACCTTTGCTGCAAAGAGCTCAGCTTTCATACAAACACAGTATGTCAGTGTTTGAATAGATATGAGTTTGATCTTTTCACTTCTGCGTACAGAATGGGAACAATGTCAAAATCTGTAAAGAAGCCGCGTTTACAAATACATACTTTGTAATAAAGAAAGGTGCTGCCAGAACTCCGTCTCTAGGTTAGTCCGGACTTTTTCTCACTAAATCAGCTGGCTCTATGTGTTCATCAACTGGACAATTTTCCTGAACCTTCTACTGGACTGAAGAAAAGGAGACATTCTCTGCTTCTTTGACTGGAATAGCTTCTTAAATCTTGAAACCTTAGAGATCATTCTATGGGGGGCAGTAATCCTTTGCAAGGTCTTCTGTATGTGACCATCCTGAAAAAAACAAAAGCAACATTTATTATTCAAAAAATAAAAGCAGAGTAGCAACAGTAACATTTGGATAATGGCACTGCCAATGGCAAAATTAGAGCTGTTTCCTGTCTTATGGTTCATGACAATGAAATTGTTTTCAGATTGGTCAGAAATTAGCAAACCCGATGTGAATTCTAGTTGCTTGTTTAGTCAGACTCATTTATGGACCATGAAAATTTACGCGACTAAAAATTGCTGAACATGTCACATTTAGCAACTGTGTGCTGACTTACAAGTTTATCACTTTTGTGACAGCCAATAACGTGCTGCATGATGGGTGTTGGCACTGTACAAAGGGTTAGCAAGCACAGGGAGTTCAGCCCTAATCCCAGATCTTTTTTTCTTTTTTTCCATTCTATTGTGTCATGTAAAATGTGAGACCTGGGACAGACGAGACTCTCTTCTATTTATGAGGTCTAAAACCTCCTCATTCCTTATTCCTCATCGCTTCATTATATGCATTTTACTTCCAGATGAACATTTATTGGTTGTCAGCTCCCATGCATACAGAGCTTGCCCCCTATAACTAAAATCAAATTTTATGGAGCCGAGTCGTGGACTATTTGGAACGAGTCACTGGGTATGTAACACTATGCGACGGACTTCTTGGGGGTGCACCACCAACTTCCTCCAACTTGCTAAGATTATATAAATAACTGAAAATCACAAGAAAAGTCACATAATGTGACATGGCCATAAGTGTGGATGTAATGACGGTGTTTCGGCTGGAGTTGCTTTATGCTTTGTGTCCAATGACCCCAGATTAGGGTTCAGTTTACTTTAACCTTAAACTCTATTGACAAACTCAGAACATTGGTGGCGGGATAGATGATGGATTGAAATTTTATTCATTCAAATACCCTTTGCTATGAAAAACCCTTCATAAAATAAAATGGTAGATACAAGACACGGCTGCTGATACAAAAGAGGTAATTGACTTGTTCTGGCACAGGAGGAAAACCAGGTAAGGCTGCTGAGTGTACCTGCTCTGCTGATTTCTCTCATCCATATAAAGAGAATCTGGCCTGTCTGCATGAGGGGGGCATTTGCAACAAGAGCTAAGTGGTCTGTGCAGAGCCATTCTGTCTAAGCGGTGGGCGATGAACCCAAAACATGTGGCAACCATATGATGATTAATTTTCCAAAGAGATAGATAGATAGATAGATAGATAGATAGATAGATAGATAGATAGATAGATAGATAGATAGATAGATAGATAGATAGATAGATAGATAGATAGATAGATAGATAGATAGATAGATAGATAGATAGATAGATAGGCGGCACCGTGGCGCACTGGGTAGCACTGCTGCCTCGCAGTTAGGAGACCTGGGTTTGCTTCCCGGGTCCTCCCTGTGTGGAGTTTGCATGTTCTCCCCGTGTCTGCGTGGGTTTCCTCTGGGTACTCCGGTTTCCTCCCGCAGTCCAAAGACATGCAGGTTAGGTGTATTGGTGATTCTAAATTGTCCCTAGTGTGTGCTTGGTGTGTGTGTGTGGGTGTCTGTGCCCTGCGGTGGGCTGGCGCCCTGCCCGGGGTTTGTTTCCTGCGCCCTGTGTTGACTGGGATCGGCTCCAGCAGACCCCCATGATTCTGTAGTTAGGATATAGATAGATAGATAGATAGATAGATAGATAGATAGATAGATAGATAGATAGATAGATAGATAGATAGATAGATAGATAGATAGATAGATAGATAGATAGATAGATAGATAGATAGACAGACAGTGGGAGGTATGTGCAGGTGATGGTGAGGATCTAATCATAGATAGAGAGATAAAAAGGAGTGTCACAAAGGCGCTATATTGCGCCCGACCCGGCACAGACTTGACACAGGAGGCACTATCAAATACAACTATTTTATTATTCTTCAGCTGGAGGGCACGTCTTCCCCATAAACCCCCCAGCTACAACACAGTTCCAAGCACTGTTCACCACCAGTACAGTCCAAGCACAAAACCTTCTTCTCCTTGGCACCACCACTCCTCTCTAGCAACCTTGTCCTCCTCCACCCGACTCTGGCCCTTGAGTGGTGGTCACTGGCTCCTTTTATAGATCACCTGGAAGTGCTCCAGGTGCTTGATTACCGACTTCCGGCGGCACTTCCAGGTGTAATGAATCTGTTGCCCATACGGGCTCAGGAGCCCCAAACACAGAACCCCCTGGCGGTACCTGCGGGACCCAACAGGGCTGCCCCCAACTCCAATTCCCAGGGAGCCCTGTGGGAAACCCAGGCACTACTCCGGCCCAGGGGGGGCAGCCATCTAGCGTCCAGGGGGAGGTATTGCACTTTCCAGGGCTGCTCCCCCCGAATATAGTGTGCAGGGGCGTCCCGGCTGGGCATGGATGCCAGCCGCCTGCCACAGGACATACTCTTAGAAAGCCAGACTCCCGTATTTCAACATTTAAACAGCTTTTAAAAGGCTCTTCTCTTTGAGTGCAAATCTCTCCTTTCATATTTCAATGTTGCCAGAATGTCTAACCTCATTCTTCTGATTCCTTGGGATTCTCGCCAGGTCCCTTGCGGCCCTCTTTGTCTTCTTTGGTTTGGCACAATAGGCCTCCAGCAGCTGCAGATCACATCCCCGGAGACAACAGAGCTCCACGATGCCTTTGACCCGTACTTGACTTGAATAACGGGAACCGTAGTGTTTACCTGAAGGAAAAAAAAAAAGCAGCTGGCATTACTTTGGTGTGGCAGGCTGTGCCCACCAGCTCCTGGAAGGACTTTGTAAACTTTATTGTCTACAAGTTGCAACATCATGCTTTTAGTTAAATAATTATGACTTTATTTTTTTACATTTTGTCAGTATAAGCTTTCGGATGGGGAAAACTGCAAGGGAGGAACAGGCTGACAAAATGTTAGATGATGAGACTTGACAAATGTAAGAAACAAAAAGCTGGGCTGCGCTGCAGATGCTATAGCTTTAAATTTCACCCTATCTAACCAAAGTGCTTACACTGAAGGTATGAGAACTGTTAAGCGCCTCTTACCTTGGGGGGTGCTATATTAAATGAGGTTTAGTTGGAATAAAAATGGCTTTGGTATTTAATTACCCTGAGTCTATTAAGAGCTGATATATTGGAAGTATACAAGTTTTCCAAACTGGGAAGCTTCTGGAATATTTTGAGACTTCAAGATTGGGTAGGGTGTGAGCAAGAAATAAATAGTAATCTACCAACTGATATTTTTTTTTGTTCTTTATTTCGCCTTATACAATTTCTTGTATTAGGAATTTGTTAGTTTTCACATACCCCATGGGGTCAGAGTGCAGGGTCAGCCTTTGTTCTGAGCCCCTGGAGCAACTGCAGGTTAAGGGTGTTGCTCAATGACCAAGCAGAGTAAGATCTTTTTTGGTAGTAGCGGGGATTTGAATCAGCAACTTTGTGGATACAGGCTGGGATCCTTGGCCTCACAGCCACCACTCTTCCCTGTTATTATTTATTTAGGTGATTTTTTCACACATTATATTGCAAATCACAGACACTTAATACAATATCATGAACAATTATAATATAAAATTGATACTGAGCAGGTAGTAGAGACCAAATGGAAGGCCTCATGGTGTACAGGCTGCTGTACATGCCAGGTTGCACCAACAGTGCCATCTATTGAAAACTTTATCTGGTTATAATGCCATTACAGACACCTAATAAAGTCAGTTATTCTTTTCCTGTGCCTGCTTTTTTCAATTCCAGCTTGCAATGGTTGGAGCCTGGATGGGGTACAAATCCATAACAGAGCCTTTCACACCTCACAGAGTAAATTAGACATCAAGTGCAAGGAGAAATTGGATTAGAATGCTTACTTTTCTCATATTGTGTATATCTGATAAACAAGCACATAATCTAAACAGGATTTGAATGACTAGGCACCTCTGTAAAGCATTTTACTGGCATAATGGCTAACTTGGACACTATGAAACAAAACCATAATAATGTTGCATTCCATTTAACTGGGAGGTTAGATGTTGGAGCTGGGAATGACACACCCAAGTTGACCGCATTCCTGTAAAACATCTGGAAAACCAATACGGGCAGATCCAGGAAAATCTTTGTTGTGCTTGCTCTGTTGAAATACATAGCGGTTGAAAACAACACATTACGCTGTATTTTGTGCATCCAAACACTGTAACAACATACCCACAGGTAAAAGTTGGACAGTACTGTGTGTGTGACTGATTTAAAGAAACACAAATAGACTAATCAACAGTATAATACTACAGCTTTTATTAAAGTTCACAGTGCATGTCACCATTTTGAATGGGCATCATCATCTGAAGTCGGACAGACTCAGACTTGAGAGACCAGCCCTGAGTTTCTGACTAGGAAACCTGACTTAAGGGGGTGTTGAAGTTGGTCGTCCTTCACAGAAAAAAATAATATTTCAACACAGTAGTCAGAGAGGATTTTCTTTCCATGTCACTTGTTGTATTCCTTACCTTTACGCATCTAAATTATGTTTTGTACATTTTGAATACTACATACGTTTGCAAAATGCAAATCACTTATCGGTTGCTACTGTTTTGTGATAAATCTTGTGTCCAGCAGCATAACCATTCCTTCAAGGAGGACACTTCCTCTTCCTGTTTCTGCCGATGTGTGCATGTCCAGTGTAGGTGAACTGCTACTTCATATGTGTTTTTCGTCTTTTTAATGGGGGTGGAGATACTTTAGTAAATGACGTGAAAACGCAAGTGCTGACAGAGATTGTGCTCAATTAAAAATCAGTTTTTATATGAAAACACGGTAGGTTGGATGAAGTATATAACTAACTATTTTACCCTGAAAGTTTTGCATTCCTTACAGGAAAAAAATCTCAGATCATATTGGTTATTACCCAAAAAACAGAATTAGTGAAGATCACAGATTTTCTCCATAAGGCCTTAAAAATGTTTGGAAAAAATGACAGCTTATTGGTTAATAAAACATTTTAAAACACACCTGACTCCATCGGTATCACTATTGGTGTAATTCATCTGCCGGCTTTTGGTTTATTTCTTTATTTCTGTATGTATGTGTGTGTGTTTTTTTTAAACTATTTGTGTAATTCATGTGTAGGCTCTTGGTTTATATCTTTATTTCTGTGTGTGTGTGTATTTTTCTCCTAGGATCTAGTTAATTTAGGTAGGCACATCCTCTTCTTGCTTCAAAGTGTAATCAGCTTCTGTCCACTGCTTAAGGCTGAAGTATAATTCTTAATAATAACAGAGCTTATAATCTGCTATCAAATGAGTCTCATTTAGGGAACTTATCTCTGCAGGATCATCCACAATGTAGGAATCAGCTCTAAACGAGGTGCCGTCCCACTGCAGGTCGCCATCACGCATATCAGGCTGAATTAGAATTTGGGATGCAGGAGGATTCCAGAGACAAACATACATAGATAAATGAAAATTCATGCAACATATACAATTTCAGTCAGTGAATGGATTTGACTTGAACCCAGTAAGTATTCTATTTTTCATCATTAGTTGGTATGTTGGAAACTGTTTTATAAATGTAAAGATATACTTGTCAAAAGAAAAGCATTTCTCTACTAAAAGCCAAAAAAAGGCAAATGAAAGGAGAAGAGAAAAAACAAAGAGGGTATCTGGGTCAATAGAATCAAGAAAAGCTACATACTGAAATAGAATCCGCGGTCTCCACACACGAAATGCAGGTCCTCCACCAATTCCCGGCCACACCGTACCTTGGAGGCTTCAGTCTGAGGTGCCAGAACGAGGAAGCAGAATACAGGGTACAGGAGACAGAATCCCACCAGTGAACTCCGAGACTACAAAAAAATAAGAAAGAAACCTTTCATAGCACCTTTCTGTAGGTGAAAATCAACTTTATGTACAGTACAATTGTTTTATGCATTTGCAATTACAGCAATATAAGGTGCATAAGAGTGACACAGTAAGTCTGTCATTTACAATTCAGTGACTTGGCATTTATGCCTCACACTGTGTGGTAAACATGCTTTCATGTAATATAATGACAAAAGTTAATTTATGAAGTACTTTTTATGGAAACAACATCCCTCAATTACATTGAAGGGGGTCACCTACTTCCGCCTTGCAGCTAAACTCTAAACTTACTGCTGGATTATGAGGATAGCTCTTTAGTCATCCAGCCAGATTGGCAACCTCCTGGAAATAAGCATCAAGTAAAATTGCTTGTGTCTGTTGGCACCAACAGACACCAGCAAAACATACTTCTCAAAAGCTATAAATGGGGCAAGGCATTACACACTTAAAAAGCTTAGTCTTATGTGGAATACTGACCTATTCATCAATTTGTAGACTTGATTATTCATATTATGGGTTTTGAGTAGCTGGAGTCTATTCAGGCAGAATAAGACACAAAGCAGGAATCATACCTAGTGTTGGTATACCAGTTCATCATAGGGCACATTCATACACCCGCGCTCATTCAACTTAAAAGTTTTGCTTCAACAATTAATCTAATATACAAGTTTTTGGGATTAATCCAGACAAAAGCTTTCATCAAAACAGGGAGAACATGGAAACTCTACACAGTAGGTGAATGAATCAGAATCCAGTCACTCTACTGGAACTATCAAACAGCAGTTCTAACAACTGTGCCATCAAGTGGGAATTATGTGTATCTTCATTTTATGGAGAGCCTGCAACAATAAACACCCTCATAAGATGTTTTACAGAAAAAAAAGCTATAACATAGCACAATATTTGAACATCTGTACATTTTTGCACATGCAGTGTACTGTTCAAGGTTGTGTGTGAGTAAAGGCGGTGAGAGGAATGGAGCTGCTCTAAGGCTGCAGCTGGAATTCACAGCTCCGTGCCATAATCACAAAACAGTTTACAAAGAATTCCACAATAACAACAAAACACGTATAAAAGTAAAACTTGGCTGATTTTCTCATTATAGCCTTACCAGGAGCCACGGAACATAATAAATAAATGTAATTGTGGTACAGCAGGTAGCATCTCTACCTCACTTTGGTTTGATTAATCAAAAAACCCATCCAACTGCTACACACCAGACACAATTATATACAAATTCAAAAGAAAGAACATGAAATTCATAAGGCTTTGGTAAGGCTTAATTGTGAATACCCTATTCATAGAATTTATTTATGTGGAATGTAAAAGCTTTAAGCAGGTGTAAGCTATTTATTTATACCATTAGGTTCCAGTTTGTTTGGTCCTGATGAAGGGGTAAGATTCACAAATTTCACTGGCCTTGATCGACAATGGATGAATAATCAGGGATACAAGCTTCAGGAAGGCTTCACTGATTTTGGACATTTTGTTATTTAACACCACAAATTTAAGGGCAAATTAGCTGATCAGACTATGTCTTGATAGAAATTTATAGACTATTAGTAGAATTTGTGCTCAAGTAAAATAATATTGGAAGTTTTTGTGCTCCAGTTCATTTTTTTAATGGCAGTCAGGTAACTGCAACTGTACTGTTTAAAAATGTGAACATAGATTTTTGAAATATGACTTTACTGTTCTTCATTTTGAGCTTCTCTTTGATTCCCAACTCTGGTATCCTGTGTATGTAGTTTGGGAGTTCTCTCCTCTGGAATCTGCTTTCCTCCCGGTAGGAGAACCTGTACTGAAATTTCATGACATGCCACAACCGGCCAACACCAAAACTGATCATCGCCTCAGAGTCCACTGTTGTGGTTAACTCCTGTTTGAGGGAGAAACATTTTGTGAGTGCAAAGGATTCAGTCATGCTTAATAGGATAAGAGCGGTTGATGATACTAAATGATGGATGATGATTCAATTATTATTCAAATTGACAATGGGAGGATGAATTGCTTAGTAAACATGGAAATACTGTTGGTCCAATTGAGTTTAATAAAAAAATGTAGTCAAAGAACAAAGCAAGACGCGAAATAAATGAAATGCCGAGACTAGAAAAAGGTACTGAAACAAAAACACTGGGCACCTGAGTGAGCCAACAGTGGTGGACAGCAGCCTGATTATATACCAGCCTATAAGCAAACACCAATCAGATGACGGAACATTACAGTTACCAAGCAACTGAAAATGGGAGGCGTGGTCAAAGTTGAATTACATGTGGTGGATGTGGACAGAAACAATCTGAACATGAAAGGTACAGCCAGAGACATGAGTGGGTGGTGAACAGGCGTCCTACTAGAGCTTCTTCCTGGAAAAAAGTCTTACAAATAATGAAAACATAGATGAAAATTGGTGTGTACCAATTAAGTGTTTGTGCAAAGGTTGCCAGTGGCTGTACTTTAGGACTTGGGTAGGATGATTCTCCGCTAATAATTGGGACTGGAGACACAGAAGTGCCCTCTAACTGATCAGTCACCTAAAAAGATGGACTGGTGAATCCTACCAGTAGGTCAGTCCATTTCCATTTTGTATTCAGAGGTGCCACATAGGGATTTAATTCAAGGGATGAAATTTAACTGATGTGGAAGGATGATCCACAGTGTAAATAGTTTCTTTGCTCTTTTTAAACATGCTCCTCAGAATTATGCCCATACATCTAACCGCATGAAATCCCACATCCTCACCTTTGAAACATCCAATTGACTATCCGCATCCCAGTAAGTGTTTGCATAGTAACAATTTCCTGTGATTGGTACCCCTTGCAATCATTAATGCAAATATTAATGTGACATAAGGGTGGGGGTGTATTGTGCAAAAACAGAAGATGTTTAGGTTTTAACTTTCCCTGGGGGAAATCGGACTGCCTCGCATCAAATCAAGTTTGTCTGGGCGTAATGTGTAGTCTTCTTTATAATTTATTTCAAACTAATTGCAAATTGACCTCAAGCTCCTACACACATCTTGTTACTAGTTTCCTGCCACTGTGGAACAGTCAAAATACTAATAATAAATATAATTTAATCCAAAAACAAGGCTGCTGCCTTCATTTAGAAGCTCTGTTCAAAGTCTTATCTTAACAACATTTCCATTTTTATCCTAATTTCCATAATGATCTAACTAGATGCAGTATTTACCTGTATTTGTAAAGCAGACAGAACATGGGAAAAGCCCAATGTAAATAACATATCATCTTCATCATTGTCATCAGTTTAATTGACATTTTCAGGGTTTACCCAGGTTAGCCAGTTGACCCACAAGCATAACATAACATAACATGACATAACAGCATAATATTCTCCAACTTGCTTAATCCAATTTATAGTAAAGCATGAGGTGCAAGTCATGAAACAGACCTGGACGGGGCAGCGGTCTATAGCAGGGCACACTTAGGCACATGCTCACATTCAAACTGACAAGCATGTCTTGAAAAAGCCACTCAGACATGGGCAGGATATGCAAACTCCACACAGGCAATGTCCAGCTTGGCACACAGAATGCTGGATCCTTGAGGTGGCCACACTAATTATATAGAGATCACTAGAGAAGTATGAGCTATGCTGGGCTGAATTGCCTGTTCTCATTGTAATTGTCCAAATGTCCTAATTTGCTAAACACTGTGCCATCGCCCCTTCCCATTCAAATAATACATTATATAAATCTACAAAATGCATTTATTTTATTTTTAATATTACATATTATTGTCACTGTCCTGCGGTGGGTTGGCACCCTGCCCAGGATTGGTTCCCTGCCTTGTGCCCTGTGTTGGCTGGGATTGGCTCCGGCAGACCCCCGTGACCCTGTGTTCGGATTCAGCGGGTTGGAAAATGGATGGATGGATTATTGTCACTTGAGACAAAATACCAGCAATTTATTATTTTAATATAGTGCCATTTACATTTTGCATTGACATAAAAAAACACTTAAGTGGAGACAATTAAAGGACATTCAGATCTTTCACCTCCTTGTTTGTCTCTAAATTGGCTTTTCTCAGATTTGCCCCTTCTTGGAAGTGATTACTTTCATAGAATCAACTAAGCTCAGCTTGGTTGCCATTTATCTCAGACTTTAACCACACATTGGTGCCTTTAAGTGTTTTACTCTATATGAAGAGTCATCTACTTCCTAAACCCATTATCTAGAGCAGGGTCATGGGGGAGCTGGATCCTATCAGTCCCTGGACAGGGCACCAGACCATTCTAGGGCCCAAACCACCTAAATTGCATACTTTTGGACTGTGGGAGGAAACCAACATCAATGACATCATGCAAACTCCATGTAGTGAGCAACCAGGACTTGAACCCTGGTCATCTTGTTACGGGTCAACAGCGCTGCCTCTGTGCCATCATGCTACTTCCTTTCTTTGGAATTGACAATTACCAAACCATATTGATATTTCTCATATCAAAAATTAACAAAGTTCCAGATGAGAAGTTAAATAAAGGCTCTGCCAGCATTAACCTTTACTAACATGGTTTGACACAGCAAACAGCATAGTCTGGATTATTCATGTATATACCTAAAGGCTCCCATAACACCCTAACTGACTCAGTTCCTGCTTACTTGCCCATCTTATGTGATGCACAATGTGTGTGTGTAACCAGGCTGCCACATTAGCTGAACCAAGCTGCTCTGGAGGATAAGATGAGCAGAACCACAGTGAGAAAAAACACTTGAGATCCTTTGAATGTATGGAGGACACTATATAAAATTGCTTAAAAGATTATTCTGGTCACACTTGAGGTCTATGTGTCCAGTTTGTGTCTACTATTTCATGTGTATGGCATGTAAGACCAGTAGCTTCATCAGCTCTCGGTTGTTTGGTTATTGATACTTGTAAATGGCTTTGTAGTTGTTTTAATTTTCACTTGCATAACAAATAAAAACATTCTTAACACCTGTACAGTAGACAGCCAGGTCAAGACAGGTGTGGGAGCGTGTACTGGTACAGCACATTGCCTCACCCACCACACAATGAAACAGCTTGGGATCCCAGTTGGCAACCCCCCAGGCAGACACGCGGTCCAGTCCCATCCTACGAAAAGACCCTTTATCTGCCGCAGCCAGGTGTTACGTGGGCGTCCCCTTGGCCTCATCCAGCCACTCAGGTCCTCAACAGTAAGGATCCTGTGAACCGGATCACCCATGGAGAATCGCTCCACATGGCCGTAGTGCCATATCTAATGCTCCCTAACAATGTGCCTCATTCAGGAGTCCTTGAGCAACTGCTCATTTGGCACAAAGTCAAATCAGTGCTACCCAAGGATTCTCCGAAGTGACACAGTACCGAAGGAGTCCAGTCTTTGTCTCAGGTCACTGGATAGCATCCATGTCTCACAACCATATAGCAAGACAGGAAGCACCGGGACTCTAAAGACTTGGAACTTCATCCTTTTGCAGAGATATTGGGAGCACCACACACCCCTTTCCAGCAACCTCATGACACCCCCCGCCCCATGCTCTCCCAATCTGTCTACTGACTTCATAGGAAAAGTCACCAGAGACATGAATGTCACTGCCATGGTAAGTAAACCTCTTGACAAGGTTGACACTCTCTCCGCAGACAGACACACTGGTGATGACTGTGCCCAAGAGGTCATTAAAGGCCTGCCAGCACATAAACATAAAAATGGATCAATAACTCTATGTGTTAATGTACTGTGCAAAGGTGGAATGGAAAATTAATTATCCATCCATCCAGTTCATTTTCTGAAACCACATGGCATAATGCTAATTACCGGTAGTTAGTCTTTATTATTTTGCACACTATCTCAAATTTAAATAGTTGCTCCAGCAGACCCCCGTGACCCTGTGTTCGGATTCAGTGGGTTAGGAAATGGATGGATGGATGAAAGAAACTAATGAAGGAAAAGAGACAAGAGTAATTACCATGCTCACACACTCAGTTGAACAAAGTTGAATAATTAGTAATCATATATATGATTTAAAGAACAGCACAGGGTAGCATTCCTATCTCACTCCACTTGAACCCTGGTCAGATTCTATGTGGATTTTCTTTATCAGATTCTCTGATTTTCTCCTCAGGCTGACTCTGTCGGTCTGCCCAGTAATGAATGTGTGTTCTGTTCAGGGTTTAGAAAGGTTCTGGCATCACTACAACCAGAAATTGGAAAGGTGAGTAGAAAAATTTACCAAAACCATTTCTACTTTCTACTTTTACTACAACTACAGAAATTTAAATATCTTGGAATGTTAATGGACTGAAATGTCTATTGACATCCTTTAAGTGCCCAATATATCTTTATTTTGCTCACAGTAGAAGTACTAATGGTAATCCTGTTATCATGGGTACTGTCTACAGTGAATTTCTTACTTGCATGTCCAACCAACATGCAATACCATGATAAACAAGAATGCAATATGCAGGGGATATCATACGTCTAGACGCCCTTGCTACACATGGCCCAATAAAATTACAACACAACATAGTTCATAATTTATTGCGTTATTTCCTTCTGGGAACAGTATATTTAACATTATATCTACTCTCTATATATAAAATCCTAAGCCTAAAATTGCAACTGTGATGTTTGTATGTCACGTTTTTTGTCACGCTTTAAATCGGCTTATATTAAAACCTACATATATATGTTTGGTATCATTCTTTTCAGGATTTATCAAACTTTAATGTGATGTTGTTAGATTTTCAGATTTTTATTCCGTTTTTAAATTATAAGCTAAAAAATATCAAGAACTCACGTCCTGTGAGACGAGAGTTTGTGCCAAGAGATTTAACCATGCATGGGGCTGGAAATAAAAGACAAAGAGTAGATGACAAAGACAGCTGCTGTACAGGCTTTAAAATGTTCGAAGTGTTGTGCAAAGAGGAGGAAAAAAAAAACGGTATTTGTTTCCCATTGTATCACCGTTTAAGAGGGGGTTTCGGAGGAGCGACTGCGTCTCCTTGGGATGCGTTCAGCCCCCCTCTTCATGATGCTAGCATCAGAGATGCAAAGTGGCTGGAGTGCAGCGCAGGCTGGTGGGGATGGCGAGCAAAGCGAGTTATAATATAAGTTATAATATAGTTATAATATAATACTGGACATGCAAAACCTTAAATTCAGGCACTGTTGCATTACATCACAAAACGTAGTACATGACTTGCTTAGGCATTTATAGACAGAGGCGCCACTTCAGCATTTCAGAAATTAAATGGAGATTTATACAGATGGGGTGTAGCAGCTATTGCTAAAGACAAGGGGGTGGGTGTTCTTGTTCAATATTTTTAAATGAAAAAGGGATTACAATTACTCCACGGCAGTTCGAATAGCATGACACTTTAAAAAAAAACTAACATGGTAATTGGGTTTATAGGATTAATAAAGCTGCATCAGGCTGTACAAGTCCAGTTGCTAATCATAAAACATTCACTCTCTACATTATATTGTGCCTTTCACATCAGACTTTTAAACAGTGCCTTAAAATTTTTTACCTAAAAAGGTAACAGTCCATATTCAGAAACACTGGATATGTGGTATTCCAGTGAAGATTTTAAGGTAATTGGAAACTCAGAACTGGCCGGGGTGAGTGAGTAAATGAGTTGAGTGCGTTCTTGAAAGGACTTTCATCCCATCCAGGGCTGATTCCTGCATTGCACCTTCTGCTGTCAGGACAGGCCCTGGCATCGAGTGACCCAAAAAGTGGAATATCTGAGCTCATAAAAAGAATGGATTAATTTTTTGGAACTCCCATCTGAAAGATATCCAAATTTCATACGCTCTAAACCACTGGCACACGAGAAGGCAGCGTCAGAGAAGGCTTCAGTGGCTTTCTGTAATTAAGAAGATGACGCTCCTAGCCTCTAAGACACATGGCTCTTTTTTTTTAAAGCAACAAAAGCGACTTAGTTAGAAAAGAAACTAAACCTGAGCTTTGTAGCATGCGATTCTTTCATGCAAGGAAAGGAAAATGCTTTTTAAAGTAAAACATAAATGGGAGGCCAAAAAATGTGTTTGGTTGTTGGCTCTTCTGGCATTGTGTTTATTTATTTATTTATTTTTGCACATTTCCTGACATTGTTTTTTTCCTTCTTTTCAATAATATTATGCATTTCTAAAGCTTGTTAGCCTAAGCAAGAATCATCTCAATCAGCATCTGTTTTCTATGAGCCATTGCAGGGGTGTTGCAGGCTGGGGGGTGGTGGGTGGTCATGGATCAGACCTGACTGAGCCAAACAGGATAAAGAAAAGCAGCATTTAGACAAATGTGCTTCTAAAGCCGACTTCCACAGTCTGGGGTGCAGTGTAACTTTTATACCAGCACTCATGGAGGCGCTAGAGAGGCTCTTATTGTTGGACTGGATGGTGTATGCCTGCATTAGGCAAAATGAAACTATTAGTTGCAGTGCTGGAGTGTTAAATAATACAATCTGAGGGCAAGGCATACTTTTCCATTAACTCCCACATCGCTCCACATCCTTACTAAGTGTGAAATGACACATTTAATCCACATACAATATGTATTGTGATACAAACGTCATGATCTGATAACTCCACAATGTCCTGTGAAGTAAAATTTGTGAATTTCCCATTGGGATTAATAAAGTATCTAAGTATCTATCTATCTATCTATCTATCTATCTATCTATCTATCTATCTATCTATCTATCTATCTATCTATCTATCTATCTATCTATCTATCTATCTATCTATCTATCTATCTATCTATCTATCTATCTATCTATCTATCTATCTAAAAGGCACCTGTCCTTTTAAACTAAGCATGTGCAGTGTAAATGTAAGAAACATTTAACAGACATTGTACAGGTGACTGTCACAAAAACACAATCATTATATACACAATACGAAATGTGAAAAATCAGGAAAATGAGCAGCAATACTTTACACTGACGAATAGCTTTGACATGAGTGAGTGCCATTTTGATTTGTGGTCACTTGTGGTGCAGCAAGGCAGTGTGAACTGCATTCTATGACATTTGAAAAACTGAAAACGAAAATATTTATTTTACATTTTTAAAGGTTTACACTTAATTCTAATTTTTGTACTATTAACTTAACTACTAGGGTATTGTACCATGTTAGCCATTATGAATGTAGTGAGAAGTCAAGTAAAATGACACCTTTTATTGGCTAACTAAAAAACATTACAATATGAAAACTTTCAAGGCAACTCAGGTCAATTCTTAGATAGATAGATAGATAGATAGATAGATAGATAGATAGATAGATAGATAGATAGATAGATAGATAGATAGATAGATAGATAGATAGATAGATAGATAGATAGATAGATAGATAGATAGATAGATAGATAGATAGATAGATAGATACTTTATTAATCCCAAGGGGAAATTCACATACTCCAGCAGCCTCATACTGATAAAAAACAATATTAAATTAAAGAGTAAAAAAAAAAGTTAGCCAATAAAAGGTGTAATTTTACTTGACTTCTCGCTACATGTATTATTAACTTGTAATGTAAAAAGATACTCTGGCATAAAGATGCCACTCTAAGCAAAATGCCACCCCACACCTCAACCCTGATTAGTGGTAAGATAAAGACAGCCATGTCAGAAATGTTATCTGCACTTAACCATGATAATATTAGTTGCATATATAATTCTTCTATTGATAGTGACTTACATATTACAAACACATCATGCATTTTCCACATTCATACAGTTGGAGCACTGATAATTTAATCAGTTTGCTCAGGATTAGGATTGAACCAGCATCCTCATTAATTACAGTCCAGCAGCTTAGCCACTAGGCTATCCTTTATATACAAATTTCAGGTAAGGAAGACAGATGTTTCAAGGTAAGGTACTTACGTCACTGCAGGATAGTGACATGTTGCATGTTGATAAGCACATGCATGTATGAATTTCGCTATACTCTGTACAGGTGACAATAATTACTATAATAAGCCCTATAATAATAATAATATTAATTGTATTTATATAGCACCTTTTCCATGCTCAAGTTGCTTATATCTTATGTACAGAGGGGCACAGCTTTTAGACTTGGGTCTAACAAATTTTACAATTTCTGTGTGGATAGTACTTTGTGTTTCCTCCCTTCATCCTATAGATTCTTTCCATAGAATTATTAGGGTGTTGTACCATGTTAGCCATTATGAATGTAGTGAGAAGTCAAGCAAAATGACACCTTTTATTGGCTAACTAAAAAGATTACAATATGCAAGCTTCTGAGGTAACTCAGGCCCCTTCTTCAGACAAGGTTGAAAACTGTATTGTGACTCTATTTCAGTGAGATAGCCACCACTATGATGAATGGCATCCCATTCATGGTTGGATCCTGCTGTGTTAAAAAAAAAGATGGTATAGAAAGTGGATGGTTGTGATTTGGATCTCAAACATAATCAAAATGAAATATATCCATCCAAAATCCTGAAACTGCATAGTTCACTGGCTATTGCAGCAAAACCTGAAACAGCCCTGAGAAGAATGTCAGGCAGTCGCATCACACTGGAGCAGCTTGGAGACCCCAGTTACCCTAAAAGGTCTTTGAACTATTGGACAACTGGACAGAAATGGGAAGAACGTGTAATTTCCAAATAGACAGCGACAAGGCAGGAATGGAACTCTTCAGCTCTGTGAGGCAGTATGGCTATCCATCAAAAATACCTACTGCTATATAATGAAGCTTTCTTCTTTGATATACAGTGCACTACACATGCATTGCAAATTCACCTTATGAATATTAAAACTAATGACAACTCAAAAATGTGTGAAACTGTATAATTGAGTAACTGCAACTAGTTATCCAGTAAAAAGAGAGGAAATGTAAGGGAGGAAAGAAGTGAGGATAACAGATGTGGAATGGTAGCATCTCCAGTTAATGAGGAGAGTGTTGATTTTCAGATTAGATTCAGTATTAAGGCAAGAACAGACCAACATGTAGAAAGATATCTGTACACATTCATAAGTCATATATCAATACGAATCTATTCATTTCACGTCCCATCTTTGCCCCAATCAGAAATGCATCAGCAGACACAAAGCAGGAGTAACACCTTGGCCGGGATGGACTCCTGTCAGTACTGTAACTGAGTATCCATCCTTACACTAATCCTCTCTATTTTCAGAGACTTGTTTGGTTGAGGTATAATTCTCATTTAGAGCTTTACAAAAGTGAAATATACGACACCGTATAAAGTATGTGTTCTACAAGCTGACGCTGTGTACAGATAACGCTGTAATGTTTCATTGCAAAATCTCCGCACTCACCCACTTCGTGCGCATTTAACGGAAAATCAAAGTCAATTTACTAGTCCGAGACACGCGATTTTAATGCAACCCATAGTATAAGTTAACTTTTTTCTTGCGAGGTTTAGCTATTAGTTCTATGATCATTCAGTCTAAGTGACAATTTAACTCTCTGCTCTGTTTAAATAATCGTGAAGTATTTTAATCTTGAATGTTGCCCTGGATAAAGTCTTCTGCCAATAATTATTATGCAATAATTCGTTAGAAATAAGGCAGAAATTTTACTGCTCACTGACATAATAATAATAATAATAATAATAATAATAATAATAATAATAATAATAATAGCAGTTAAAGCTCCCCCACGGAGCCTTTTAATCCCAATAAATATGTTATGAACTCGTCAAAACATTTCTGTTTTCCTTTCTCATCCCGTCCGTTTAGTACACAAGTACCAATAAATAATAAATAATAATAATAATAATAATAATAATAATAATAATAATAATAATAATAATCTACGTGATCGCTCTTTCCACAGAACGCGCAGTGGATTTATCGCGAAGCCAGCGCTCTGAACCCTGTCCGTTAAGAATAAACAAGAAGCCATCCATCCTTCTACGTACACGAGTAAATCATTTTTAATGATAGAAAAAGAGGCGCCATTGACAAACATTGGCCACACTTTCGAACAGGGTTCAAACGGATTGCTATATTGCATCGGTTAGTCGTTTATTGCTATAAAACACAAACAAAGCCTTAGATGAGAAGATGCCCCTCATATAAAGTGTTGCCACTGGTGCTAGCAAGTCCTATTTGTGACCAAGCAAAGCGTTTACCCAGGACGTTAATAAAGGCACTTAGGTGGCCTTGTTCTAATGTGTTCGAGTTTTCTTTTCAAGCTGCTGCAGAGACAAGCTGTTTCTTATAGCGTCTTACAGATCGTTTTTCCGCAGAGCTGCGCGTAAGCGCCGTTCACTCTAAAGAGCCCACATGTAACGAAACGGACGTTGAAAGCGTTGCGACAAACAGAGAAAGGCGTATTCCATCTTGGGACGTGAGGTACCTTGATCTGTCGCGGCTTCTTGGAAGGTGAGCATCCCTCCGGTAGTCCGAAAACTTCAGAAGACACCATCGCCACCCGATCTGCCAAGCGTCGCACACCCCCTTCTGCTGCATTTTAAACTGGAGGGGACGGAACTGCTTTACACCCCCACCCATACGGGGATGGGGCTACCTTATCTCTATTTTCTAAACGAGACTGTCGTTTATGTGCGCGCGTCTCCGCCACAGCGCGCCTGGCTTTTATAACGCAGGGCATGCAATTGGGCAGCCTGTTATAGAATACAAAAACGGAGGAAACTCGTTCAAGCACTAAAATTTACAAGTCGGTGCTCGCAAACCGTAAGCGCGTCAAGCCAGGGTGCTCTTCCGTTCGATTTAGAACATATTTAACAAACCAGATATGATCTGCGTATTTATTTTGGTTAATAGAAAACGATCAGTGAGAAAAGGACAGCAATAGCTTTCAAAAACAATTCATAAATGTATGCTTTTCTCAATTTTTTTGTAATCTATCTGGAAGACATACCCAATATGCTGTATACGACTCCTTGTCTAAAAGTGTTTTGTAAACTACTCAACAGCCATACTTGAGTAAAAGTGCAGGCGATTAACTTTTTGAAAAGTTGCTCAAGTAAAACTCCTCAAGTAAAAGTTTTTAATTTTATCATACTAAAGTACAAGTAAAAGTAAGATCTCTCCCTGATTTATATCCATCTATTTATCCTTTTTCTACCCACACTTTTTAAGTCATTTATAATCTACAATGGCACTTTACTGGGTTGTGTGGTTTCTCATAGGTGTATTACTTGGCAAAGAGCTGTTTCATTCTGTGAAGGATCCTTTTCACATGAATTGAATCTTTGGGATATTAAATGATTCCTAACACAAGGACAACACAGAAATCTTTTAATGCATAGTAAGCTACCTATCAGGACACAAGAGATCAAGAAAACTTAAACTCAGGCTGTGGTATTGTCTGAAATGAGAGTCTTTTTAAAATCAGTAGCCCATTGGGATTTATAAATCTGTTATCATCAACTATTCATGGTTATTTACGGAACCCGTGGGTCTAAATAAATACAGGTTAATTATTAAAGGTTGCAGATGATTCTTTTGGGAACCAAAATGCTCCCCTTACATTACACTAAAGGACCACTTGGGCATCTTTATTTTTTTGCACTCATCCAGAGAACGGTCATAAGAATGCTAGAGCCGATCTGAGCAAGCATTGGGAGAAAGGCAGGAAGAATCCCTGGACTTGGCGCCTGGACTGAGCTCAGAGTTTGTTTAACACTGGTAATGTTACAATGAAGTGTAAAAAAGATAAGAGCGTTTAGTTGTTTCTTCTTTACAGACTTTTGGAGGAACTAGGAGTGTGCAGGCATGTTCAGTTCAAAATGACAGACAGACAGACAGACAGACAGACAGACAGACAGACAGACAGACAGACAGACAGACAGACAGATCGATCAAATTACATCTCTGACAGAAAAACTAGGGAATTGTTCTGTCCATCAAACTTGTATGGGGAGCTGACAGGTAATTTCTTCTGTTATTTCGTTCAAATATTGTTTTTATAAAAACTGTTTTCTTCAGAAATTTTCTTCAGAGACCTAAAATGGATATTGTCTGGATACTTCCAGATGTCTAAATGTGTGAGCAGTGGAATTTTCATGGCAATTGCTTTTCATTCAGCTGGTACAATAACGGGAACCTTCTTTCCTTTTGACTGCAGGTTGTACCTAGAAACGGCTGTCTCTGTGCTAAAAGTTGTGGCCAGCATCAGAGGAATTACAAATAATATATAAAATGCTCAAAAAAAATTAAAGGAACACTTTGAAAACACATCAGATCTCAATGGGAAAAAAATCATGCTGGATATCTATACTGCTATGGACTGGGTAATGCCACATTGTTTGCTGGAAATGAAAATTATCAACCTACAGAGGGCTGAATTCAAAGACACCTGAACAATGGTGTAGCAAGACTTTTTGTCACCCAAGGCAGTCTTTGAGTTTGCCTTCTTACAAAATTAAACATAGTACATATGATACAAAAATTGAAAGCACCAAAAATTTGAACTACATTTTTAATTATTAATTACAATTACAATTCAATTACAAGTACAATTTCCTTAGAATCTAAAATCTATAACTATTCAAAAAAGGCATATACAATACCACTTTTCTTGCTTTTATGTTGGCAAAATCGTCAATGACATTGTTGCAGTCGATTTTGTTTGTCAGTTCCTGCTCCATGGAAAGGTTTCTTAATGCTCCTTCATTTTTTTTTGTAATACTTTTTCTCTCGTCTTTTTCTTTTTTCTAAAAGGAGCACCTCACTCTTTTGTTTGCTTCATCTTGAGATTCAGAGAATAATAAAATATTAATAATGTGATTGAAGGGTTCGTTCCTTTTGGTCGGAATAAGTTGACAGAGAGAGTCTTTGGTTGAAGAAGCTCGGCAAAATGGTCAAGATTCACATTTGTAAAATATAACTTTGCAACAAATGTATTTGCAACAGTTTTTAAATATTAAAAATGACGTAGTTTTGATATAGATAACAAACATTAGCTTGCCAAAGCCCTATCATAGAAAATTGTTAAAAAAGTCTACTGCTAAAGTTTATTGCTGCCACTTAAAAAGTACTACCGGGACAGACCACCCCCTACACCCCCACCAGCTACACTAGTGCTTGGAAATTCCCAGGAATTATTTCATTTTTTAAGCAAGATTTTAACAATTTAGAGATTAATATATGGTAAATGCTCGAGTCATTTCAACAACTTTATAAAAATACAGATTCCTTTGAATATATTTCTTTCAATACAGGCAAATCACAGACTAGACTATGTCATTTATTGTATTTCAATTTTCTACACTATAACTTTTAACTCCTGTAAAGTTACTGTCACACAATGATCTTATTGACAAGTAATATCTAAATCATTTCACAACCTGCATAGTCCTCGTCCACACTGCTGCGTTTTCATAGTCTCCACTTTCTCCAGTTGTCCACACCACACAGCTGTTTTTTAACTCCTGAAAATAAGGAGATTGTTGAAAATGCTCTCCGGAGAAGTGCGAATCGGTGACAACGTAGAGTTTTGAAGGCCCAGAGTCTAATTTATTTGTGCTTATTAAGTAGCATTTGCCTGACTGGATCCTCCTGCTCATTATGATGTCTACTTCCCTGATTGGACACTCTTCACAAAAGAAAACCATATTACAACATAGTGGACTTTGAAGAGTTGCTTTGTGTTGCTTATCTGTATAAATTAAAATAATATATAAAAAAAACAGCCAGCAGGGGTTTATATGAGGAAGACTTTGCCAAACTAATGTTTTAGATTTTTATGAGGAAGCAACCTAAATAGTTAACAAAAGCATACAACATAATTTACTTAGACTTTCAAAAGGTCTTTGATACAGTCCCACAGCAAAGATTAATTCTGAAAGTAGAAGCTGTAGGTGCCAGAGGTATTCTACAAAACTGATCTCTAGTTGGTTAACCAGCAGGAGATAAAGAGTAGAGATAAGTGGAGAATGCTCCACATGGAATGAGGTGATCAATGGGATCCCTCAAAGATCTGCCCTGGGTCCATTACTTTTTCTGATTTCTATTAATGCCATTGATTCTGGTATAGTTAGTAAACTTGTCAAATTTGTAGATGACACTAAAATTGGAGGGATGGCAGACACTGAGGAGGCAGACAAAAGAATTCAAAAAGACCTGGATAACTTTCAGAACTTGGCGAACACCAGGAAAATACAGTTTAGTGTAGAAAAATGGTACATGTGGGCAAAAGTAACATCAATTATAAATGCAAGATGGGAGACACTGTCATACAAGAAGTAATCTCTGAAAAGGGTTTAGGGGTTTATGTTGACACAATGTTTTCATTATCTAAACATTGTGCAGAACCAATTAAAAAGGCAAATAAAATATTACTTTATATCATAAAAAAAATCGAGGGACATTATACTTGGATTATATACGATGCTAGTAAGACCACAGCTGGAGTGCTGTGAGCAGTTCTGGTCACCACAGTACAAGAAAGACACAGCAGCACTTGAAGCCATGCAGAGGAGAGTGTAAGAGCCAATCTTAAAGAGTTAATGCTTTAAGTTAAACTCATATTAGTGTTTGCTTAATTTGAATAGAATATACATTTCTTTCATAGCAGTAGATTATGGTATAGCCTTTCACCCCTGTATATTAATATGAGATAGAACTTTCTAAGCTACATGTATCTGTAGAACAGAGTATTAGTTAAGCCTCATTGCTAGCATGGACTGATAGACCCATTTGCAGTTTGTAAATGGGATAGGCATACAGTTTTCTGACCATTTAGAAATGGTTCGACTGTATGAGCAAACCTAAGGAAATGAAACAAGATAAAAGCCATAAACTGATTTTTTCTTTAAACAATGACTTTACTTTGCAATACCAACTTCTTCTCTATTTTTGTGTGAACTGTTTTACTCTGAATCTCTACTAAAGATTTTAAAAATGAAGATATTTTGTGTGGAATAATTTCAACGTGTCAGACTATTGCCAGAATCCCATGAAGCAAACTAAAGCTGCAGAACTTTGGTAATTTTGGGTAAACGCAGCTACAGAGAGCAACCAAGTGCATCGCAGGACTTAAGGACTTGTCCTACTGTGACAGACTCAGAGAATTTAACCTAATCAGTCTCAAGCAGAGGAGACTGTGTGGGGTCCTAATCCAGGCATTTAAAATCTCCAAAGGCATTGATAAAGTAACAGTAACATTCTTCTGACTAAATGGTGAATCAAATACTCAAGGGCATCAGTGGAAATTAAGGGGAAGTGCATTTAAAACTGAAGCCAGGAAACACTTCTTTATTTAGAATTGCATGACTTTGGATGAAACTACAGAGACGTGTAGCAGAAGCAGAAACTTAGGTAACCTTTGAGAAGAATCCAGATGAGATATTTGGACAACTTAGCTATTAGCTAAACAAACAGGCTTGATGGACTGAATGGTCTACTCTCTTTTGTCAAATTTCTTATCTTCTTGCATTCTGTGTATGCATCTAAATTGCATTTTATACAGTTTGAATGTTGCATACATATGCAAATAACAATGTGCCGTTCACTGCAGTTTAGCTATTAATTTTATAGCTGATGGTTTTACTATCTCTTTAAGTATGTTTCTGCCAGTGCATGCATGCCTAGTGTAGGCAAACATCTATGTCATGTGTGTTTTTGGTTGTTTTAGTGTGGGCATGGATAGTTTTGTAAGCAATGTGAAAAAGCGATTGTGGGCAGAGATCCTTTCCATTTTTAAAAACACTGAATGTAGCTTTGGTGATACACTATTGAAACAAATACATTCTTTGCCTTATAAAATTTTATATGTCATTAATAACATAATGTGTTATTGCAATGCCTTGTTACCTAAAAAAAAGCAAAGAGATTTATAAGATGGATGCACTTGGTAAGTCTTCTTTCTAGAGCTACGTTTGCTTGGATTTCATCAGATGCACGTCCTGTCTTTTTATTTTGTGCATGTGTAGCTTTTTTTGTCTTTCCCTGTCTCTTACTTTATTCAGTTAATTTATTTAGGGAATTGGGCCTTACAATAAATGAGTAGTCTCAGTTGCTGCAGGGATTATAGCTGAATTTACCTGAAAGAAGTATGCATGACTACTGCTTGCCACAGGTCTTCACTGCGGCACAGGAAAAACAAAAAGGAAATATCTGTTAGGTGGAATCTAAAGTTCTGTGGGGCAGCATTTGACATTTTGGTTGGAATGGAGCTGTTGTAATTACTGAAATTCAAAAGATACTTTAAATCAAATGAACAAAAAAAAAAAAAAACATAAAACATAATATGGCAATCTTTGACTTCTTCCAACATACACATTCCTAAACAGATTATTTATTTTCAAGACAACATACAGTACTTATAAATATTGATGTAATATAGACATGCTATACATGAAAAAGTCACATCTATAATTACAAAGCTCATTTCAACTACAAAACAAATAATACAGATTCAAAACAAAATCACCAGAATGCACTTTAAACAATAACTGATCCATGAACATTGAGAAACTGTTGCACAAGAGTGCTTGAAAACTGTGAAGGCAGCCGTTTTAATTTCTGCTTGTAGTGTTTCAGTACAGAATGAACTTGGTGAGAATTAGACAGATCAGTGCTGATGCTGCACCTATACAGTATGTCACTTTGGTGTGTGAGTTAAGGATAAGTTTGGTATCTTTCAAGTTGAAGTTATTTCTTCACAATCGTGTTATACAAAGGAGGACCTAAAAATTCCTGGTATTGTTAAAAAAAAATGAAACTTTATTCTACATCTTACAGCATTCCACTTTAGTCACCCTCATAATACACCTCTTGAGATGTAATACCCTTGATTCCAGCATTTTTTCAATTCCTGGAAACATTTCTTGTACATATCTTTTGTCACCGTGTCTAGCGCCTCCTCCAGTTTTTTCCTGGATTTCTAACATGGTAGGAAATCATGGAACTTAAATCAGTTTACCCCACATACTCATCTCACAGATGGCTTTTTAACCCACTTTTATTAGCAGACGAGAACTGTACAGAATTTATATCCAAACAAATCGATTTTTTTTAGAGACAAATTCAGCCTCAGAGGTCTCTGCAGGAATACTCTGGGAAACTCTGAAGGCTTTCTTAAGAGGACAGATTATTTCATATCTTTCCCACAAAAATAAATTGGAAACCAAGAAGGTATCAGTGCTAATCAGTGAAATTACCAGAACAGATCACGAACATGCCAGGTATCCAAATGAGGCACTTCATAGGAAAAAACAGGCTCTGCATGCAGAACTCAACCTCTTGACAACTAAAGAAACAGAACAACTCATTTTTAAATCAAGACATCATTGCAATGAACACAGAGAAAAAGCTAATAAGATCTTAGCTCAACAAATCCACAAGCAGGAAGTTTGCAATGTAATCCCAGCAATTACCAACACAGACGGACACAAAATCATTGACCATAAAAATATAATGCACACATTTAGAGACTACTATAAAGCCTTATATTCTACTCAGTTTAAAGAAGACAAGACATAACCTAATGTGGTTTTGGATGTATTACAAATACCACAACTAGATACTCTCAGTGCAGAGGAATTGGATAAACCTCTGGCACTATCAGAATTACTAGATGCTATAAATTCACTTCAGAGTGGGAAAACAGCAGGCCCCGATGGCTACACTGCCGAATTTTCTTAAAAAAAAAGTCTAAATTAAGTTAGTTCCCCTTTTATTAGGAACATTGACAGAAGCTAGAGACAATAAAATTCTATCTCAAACTTTTCACCAAGTATTAATTACTGTCTTTCCTAAGCAAAATAAGGACTTATTACAATGTGCATTATTCTGACCAATCTCACTTCTGAATAATGATGTTAAGATACTCTCCAAAGTCCTTGCTAGAAGGATCGAGAAAGTGATTCCTTTGGTGATATCACAAGACCAAACTGGATTTATTAAAGGCAGACACTTAGCTTCCAATCTTCAACACCTGTTTAATGTAATATATTCACCACAAAGTCTAACACCCCAGAGATATTATAATTGTTGGATGCAGAAAAAGCATTTGATATGGTTGAATGAAACTACCTTTTAACTACATTGGAGAAATTTGGGTTTGGTCTGCACATGGATCAAACTACTATATACCAGTCCAGAAGCTTCAGTTTGTATTAACAACATTATTTCAGACTACTTCAAACTAGAACGGGGTACTAGACAAGGATGCCCCTTGTCACCACTGCTTTTTGCAATGATCATTGAGCCATTGGCAGTTCATTGTCGAAATGCTTATGAGATAAAGGGGTTTATCCTAGAAGGCCTTGAACAGAAAATTCACTATATGCAGATGATATGGTACTATAAATATCCATCCATTATCCAACCCACTATATCCTAACTACAGGATCACAGGGGTTTGCTGGAGCCAATCCACAAAATACTGTGCCTGCAATCCTAACAGCACTAACAGAATTTCAAAAGATTTCTGGTCTCAGAATTAATTTGAATAAAAGTGTGCTCTTTCCAATGAGCTCATTAGCACACAATACTAGATTGGACACCTTCCCTTTCTTCTCGCAGATCAGTTTAAATACCTAGCGGTAAACATCACAAGTAAACATAAAGCTGTTTATCAACAAAATTTGCTGTCTGCATGGAAAAACTTAATCAAGATGTGCATAGATGGTCTACCTTTCATCTCACTTTAGCTGGAAGAATTAACACTGTTAAGAAGAATATCCTTCCTAAGCTTCTTTTTCTATTTCAAAGCATTCTAATATACTTCAATAAATTGTTTTTAAGAAGTTAGACTCAATCATAACCTCATTTATTTGGAATGAAAAACATCCATGTATCCAAAGGGCAACCCTACAAAGACCTAAGGCAGAAGGTGGCATGGCTCTACTTAACTTTCAATTTGATTATTTGGCGTCAAATATACAAGCTATAAAAACCTGGGTATTGACACAAATAGATGAGCACACACAGGCTTGGTCCAAATAGAAATAAAATCCTGCAGTACTTCTTTATATTCCTTGCTTGGTACCACAATAAATCTAAATTATCACCAGTATACTAACAACCTAATTGTGCTTCACTCACTCAGAATATAGAACCAATGTAGGAAGTACTTCAAGATTGAGAAGCTTTTATCTGTGGCACCTCTACACGATAATCACCTTTTTCCACCCCCTCAAACGTACACAGTTTTTAATGTCTGGAAAACGTTCAGGATTAAATTACTAAGAGATCTGTACATTGACAATGTCTTTGCATCCTATAAACAATTACACTCCAAATTTAACTTTCCAGCAACACATTTCTTTCACTACCTCCAAATTAGAAACTTTGATAAACAAAACTAGCCCAATTTTCCTCATCTCCCTTCTACTAATATTGATCAGTCTTGAGGACTCAGACACCATTTCTGTAATATATAAAAACATTTAAAAGTCCATCCCTTTCAAAGATTGCAGAGTACAGAGGGAAAAGTATCTCTCATTCAACATTTCGGAAAAGGAGTGGAAGGTAGCAATGCACAGAATTCATTCAAGATCCATATGCGCAAAGCATACAATTATTCAACTTAAAATTATATATCGAGCACATCTGTCTCATTTAAAATTGTCCAAGATATTTCCAGGGCAAGATCCAACCTGCGAACATTGCAATTGAGCTCCAGCCTCTTTGGGCCATATGTTTTGGGCATGCACCAAATTAGCATCATTTTGAACCAAAATCTTTAAATGCCTTTCAGACAGCCTTGGTGTCACAATCCCTCCTAACCCATTAACAGGTGTGTATGGTGTACTTCCAGATGGGCTTAAAGTGGAGAAGGACAAACAAACTGTGGTTGCCTTCACTACACTATTGGTACGAAGACTTATCTTGCTCAACTGGAAGAATCCTAACTCACCTCTTTTAAGTCAATGGATAACTGATGTTATATACTACCGTATTTACGCGTGTACCACGCACACATTTTTTCCCGAAAATTAGCATTAGAAAATCAGGTGCGCGTCATGCATGAGGAAATTTTTTTCTGTAATGTTTACTTCTTCTGTTTGGGCTCTCTCGATCGCTCATGCTCTCTCTCTCTCTCTTGCGACAGAAAAAAGAAAAACTTTCATCATGCAACAAAAACAAAAGGGCATTTCGCGGAAAACGTGCCCTAAACGCTTCAATACAATCAGAACGCGCGTTGAACACAAAACGGTTTTCACGATTTTCTTTCGAGGGCGCATAGTACACGAGTAAAAACGGTATTTAAAATTTGAAAAAATAAAATTTAAAACCTGGCAGGATTTAATCAATAACATTTAGAATAAGCATTTAAATTGAGGAAATGAATTCTCTTCCCTTTTTTTTATTGTTTATTTATGTATTTATTTTTTTTCCTACTATTAAAGTTTTATTCTGTTGGCCTAGCTCTCTTTCGCATGGGGGGGGGGGGGGGGGTGATTTGATTTGAACCTAGTTTTGTAAAATTTGTCTTGCTTGTATGGAATGTTATTTGATTTGAATAAATTCAACAAAATATTTAAAAAAATAAAGAGTTGTCATAAAGTTTTTGATTAAGAACACAGGGAGTGTGTAGGTGGCTGTCATATTGCAAACTTTAGTTTTCCATGCATGGCTACTCCAGATATTTATATTTTTGCATCACAAACACCACAGAATTTTAATGAATGAGGGTTAAGCCCCATAATTGGAGTGTTTCTTTAACAATGAATGATTTACAGCCATTCTCCCAAAAGATTCACATTCCAGGGGCCTCATGTATAAACGGTCCATACACACAGAAATGTTGCGTAAGAACATTTCCATGTTGAAATCGCGATGTATAAAACCTAAACTTGGCGTAAAGCCACACACATTTCCACAGTAGCTCATACCCTGTCGTACGCAAGTTCTCTGCTCAGTTTTGCAGACTGGCGGCACCTAGCGTCAAAGCAGTGCTACTGTTCTGGTGTGGTTATCTTTTCTTTTTCAGATCCACATCCCTGACGCGGCTTTATCATATACACTGAAATTAACTGCATATTGTTTATTAGTTTAATGCATCTGATTGTAATTAACCTGTAACAATATAATGGTCCACAGAATGGTCAAACTATTCCAAATACCATAACTGCTTTAGTGTTGTTACTCTCACTGCACCTTCTTCTTGTTTCAGCCGCTCCCGTTAGGGGTTGCCACAGCGGATCATCTTTTTCCATATTACTCTCACTGCACCACTTGGAGTATTTATATCACTGTATCTGAGTGTGAATCACAGATCTTCAGCAGCTGATCAGAAAGAGAATTATCAGTATACAGCATCAAGCACACACTGCCTCAGCCATTTGCTATTTGAGCTGCTTTCATCCGACAAACGCTTCAGTCTTCCCTGTACTGACCTCGCGGTTCACAAACCGTTTCATCCCAAGACCTCTAAACGCACTCAATCAGTCCAACTAGTGCTCCTTGTAAAACTGTTTGTACCTATAAGTACAATTACCTCACTGTAAATTTGCGATGCAGTTATAATGTTGTACAACCTGAGCCACTTTATAAAGCACGTATTTACATATGATGAAGATATCATTTTTAAGATGAAATGCAGCAAAACATATTTATTATATTATACAGATAAAACTTTAAGCTTAATTACACTGTGCTGCAGCGCTAGCAAGCTTGAGCTTCATTCACGGTTTGTTCCTGCCTCGTGCTGTATTCTTGCTGTGGCTGGCGCGACACTGGAAGGATAGATGGATAGAATAATTAAACATTACAAAGAGATTTCGATGTTTCTTAAAAGTTTTGAAGAATCAGCGTTCTAAGCTTACAGATGGCTTAACGTCTATTACAGAGCTGTTTGTTATGTTTGTGTGGCGATTGGGTATTTGGAGGAAGAAAAGTAAGGACAGGAATTGAGGGTTAGTACGTTTGAAAAAGACAATACTTCTGTAATAAAGCATTTCATCGAAGGTCGCGTATGGCGCAGCAAGCATCTTGCGTAAGACATGAACAATCACTGCACCACCGTGTTCCCATGTTTAATAACATGCTTTAACTCCTATCATTATGAAAATGATATCACATATACTTCTCAGTATTTTAATTATTAAAAGAGCCGTAATATTACGAATGTAATGGATTCTGTGTCCTGTCGGAGGATGACAAAGCCCGGAAGCATGTAGTGATAAACACACATAGAAGATCAAATACAAAACAAAGCATTTAACGTGCTACTTTAGTTACGATGGGATTTGAGAAACTAGTAAATTAAACAATTTTAAGATGAAGTTTATGATGTTCTACTTTAATGACAAAATAAACTACGTGATTAAAGTGGAAATTTCGAGATTATAGTTGACATTTCATGCTTTTTTCACACTGTTTTTTGACACTTTTTTTCTATGTACCCTAATAAGCTTTGATATGATACTCAAACGGTGGGCTACGGCTCACCTTTTCATGACGACTTTGATATCTGACAACTTCTTTATTATTTCGGGCGCTGTGCGACTTTGTAAACTTGAGCTTTCGTGTTTCTCAGACATGCTATGTCACTCGATCAACTTCCTATTGTTGATTACACCACTGTTTAAAACAACAAATAGTACGTTTTTCTTTGCCTCCACTTGGTATTCGCTGAAATTCTTCTATTTTTCCTCGTACTTTTGCCATTGCCTTTTCACAGAACACTGAGCTTAAGGGCTGTTTATATTGATTTGCATATTCAAAGAGGCGAAATTCTGGGAGGAGTTGGGGTGGGGCAGCAGGCGCGTGCACGTGCATTAATTTCCACGCTGACCGGGATTTATGTAGCGGAAGAACGTGGAAGTTGGCGAACGCACAGATTTATGCATCTGGATTTTTTTGTGCGTAAGCACATTTCCGCTTTTGTGCTTACATCATGTTATAGTGTGAATTCTACGCACGGCGTTATGCATGAGGCCCCTGTTATTTAGTCCACAAGAAATGCCCTATAAAACAATAATTACTGAAACTAGCCACGGCTATTCTCGTGATCACTCTTTCAGTGTTCCTGATCGCCTTCCAAGTGCCTCTATCCATTGTCCCTCATTATCTTCTCTGAGGCTTTACCCAAATGCTCCGACAGTCATAAACCTTCTTGGGCTTGTAAAGGGTTCATAGAATGCAGAGCTCAGCATACCTATGTGACATCCATCCATTTTCCAACCCGCTGAATTCGAACACAGGGTCACGGGGTCTGCTGGAGCCAATCCCAGCCAACACAGGGCACAAGGCAGGAACCAATCCCGGGCAGGGTGCCAACCCACCGCAGGACACACACAAACACACCCACACACCAAGCACACACTAGGGCCAATTTAGAATCGCCAATCCACCTAACCTGCATGTCTTTGGACCGTGGGAGGAAACCGGAGTGCCCGGAGGAAACCCACGCAGACACGGGGAGAACATGCAAACTCCACGCAGGGAGGACCCGGGAAGCGAACCCGGGTCTCCTAACTGTGAGGCAGCAGCGCTAGCACTGCACCACCGTGCCGCCCCACCTATGTGACGTTTCACTGTCAATTGCCTATCCAGCCTTGCCTATCTTCAGGGTAATATGTTGGATACTACAGTACAGTCTGCATTCATGGACTGTGTGATGATACTGTGATATTGCTTGCGATTCACATACAAGTGCTTGGGACAATGACCTTCATGTGTATGCTGTCTATCCCACCAATAACTCCAGGAAAACTGGAGCTTGCTTTAAAATTACCTCATGTCGACTGGTGGAGAAATGTATAATTCTGCATATTACCGCATGTGTTTAAAGGGCATTCAAAGCTGGCACAAAATTCGAGAAATGGTTGGTTGTGACATACCCAAATTATATCACTATTGCTGTATTTTTCCTGTGGCCAATAAACTTAAATTTACAAGCACTTTCAATTTTAGCTGACAGCATATGACTTCTACACATAGATGGAGCGATCAGATGACATTCAAGATTATTTATTATGAGTATTTTTAATCTCTGTCAAATTATCTTTTTATGAGTCCATCATTGTAAAGTATTTCCAAAACACTCTGCCTTTCCTGTTATGTGCATGCTGCTCTCTGCTCAAATGCCATCTTCTGGAAGCTTCTAGTGAGTTAAGACAGATCACAAGCTCTCCTAAATCCTGGTTAAGTTATGAGTAATTTTTTTTTTAATTAGGATACAGATAAAATGCTATTACTCCTACTCCTAAGTGTAGGACCAGATTTGTGTCACTTCTGAGATTTTTGAGCCAGTTAAGTCCATTTTCCTACTCTGAGAAACTTGATAAATATAGACACATATCATTTTATATGTGGTGTTTTCATGTTTCCTACTGTGTGTGCTTCCATTTTTCTCCTGGCACTCTAGTACTTCTTCTACATTCCCAAAGATGTACATGTTAGGTTAACTGTTGATTCCAAACTAGCTCTGCATTGCTTTGTTCATAAGTGGGTCCTGCAAAGAACTTGTTACCTCTCCAGGGCTGGATCCTACTTTATGCCTAGGGTTGTTGGGATTGGGCTCTGCCTCTTGTGACCCTTAATTGATTTAAGCAGGTTTGAAAATGACATCACTGCGCTGGCTCCTCCCACTTCATTCATCTGGTGGTTTAAATGAGAGAACAAGCCAGTAGATCACTGTGAGTTGTTGATACTATTGGATTCTTTTGATGCCTTCTGGTTCTGGATTTTTGCTTTTGCTATTGGATTTTGCTTGTAGATTTTATATTGGGACCCGTTTACCTTGGATTGCCTTTGTAGGGAAACCCTTTTTGCTCTTTTGGGTATCTGTTGTATTTTTTCTATTTAATTGTAAGAAATACTTTCCCTAATAAAGATTCTTTGTGGGGCTTGTCTCTATTAGTCAGACTTTATATAGTTTCTCTTTCTAGTAAGGTATTTTTTGTATTTTCTAGGACTTCTACAGTCTTTTTGAACTTTCAAAGACAGCTGTCATTTTTGGGGCTTGATAGGTCAGAAGCCACCAAGTAGGCTTTTTTTAGCATCTTTTGGGCTAGCTAGAGAAGATTCCAGCCTGCTTTAAGGTAATTTTGTAGACCTCCACTGCACAACAGTGATTTTTTTCAGTGTTCTGGTTATTGAAGCCATTTCTTACTAATTAACATTAGTGAATACTCCCAGGTGCTCTTATGTCTTAATATTCTTTAGTTTGAGTTAATAAAATTTGGTAGCTCGCTAGTTCAGTTGTCTTTCTAGAAAAGGTTCTGAAGATATTGGCATACTGGGAAAGGCCACGATGATGGCATTTATGGGATACTTTACAAGCCACAGCATTGTTGAGTCTGCCAATGTTTCTTCTCAGAGTGGCACAACAGTGCATGCTCTATGTTGTCATAATGCAGATTTATCTAAGAAGTTCAGATCAGAAAGACCAAAATAACCAGAGTGAATGAGAGGTACTTGACTGTAAAACTGAATCATCTGCACAAAGCTGAGGTGAGAACACTGGACAAAAAAATAAAAAGATGACAACCAACTAAAAAGAAATAGACATGCAAATAAATAGTCAGGACAAAGACTGGCAAAAAAGAAAAATCAAAAGCTCTTGGCAGAAACTGCCAGATGCAGCAGTTGGCAACACACAGAGGAGTGGGGCCTGTAAGTGATCTCAACCTGATGTTGCTCACATGAAATAGTGCTGCTCGTTGTTTACAAGCGGTCTGGTGCACTGGGAGATGGGAGTTCTCCTATTGCTTATGACATTGCAAAGCCTGCAAGCATGTCTTTGTAGCCCAGAGGCTGCTGGTTTGTGCCCCAGGTGAGGTGCTAATGCAAACTGCAGACTATTTTGAGCATGTATAGGTAAGTTTGAAAGCCAAGTAACTGTACATGATTGTCGCATTTTGCTTGTGTATTGTACCTGAGGCCACCGCTATCTTTAATTAAATTGGTCATTTTAAGGGTAAACAAATGGCAAAGAGGGCGACATGGTGGCGCAGTGGTTGCTCTGCTGCCTTGCAGTAAGGAGACCTGGGTTCGCTTCCCAGGTCCTCCCTGCGTGGAGTTTGCATGTTCTCCCCGTGTCTGCGTGGGTTTGCTCCGGGTGCCCCGGTTTCCTCCCACAGTCCAAAGATATGCAGGTTAGGTGCATTGGCAATCCTGAATTGTCCCTAGTGTGTGCTTGGTTTGTGGGTGTGTGTGTGTGTGTGTGTGTCCTGTGGTAGGTTGTCACCCTGCCTAGCGCCCTGTGCTGGCTGGGATTGGCTCCAGCAGGCCCCCGTGACCCTATATTAAGATACAGTGGGTTGAACGATGACTGACTGACTGACAAGTGGCAAAGAATAAAAAAAGAAAATAAGAATACATTACAAAATAAATTAAATAGCAAACTATATTCTAGGGCAGTCATAATAAACATCATTATACTAATATAATATGAATCTACAGTATATTAAAAAATGCTTTTGCACATCACTTCCACAATAAGCATTTTTACCATTTATAATTGTTAGTTTGGGCAAATTTTTCTACTACATTGCTCTGTGTTTTGGTTAACTTTTTGGTAAAGTAAAAACACATTACAAAGCCTTTTCCATCTCCCTCGAAGTATTGTCTTGCGCCTTTACCCTGTTTCATATCACTCCTAAAACTGAGATCTCCGATTTGCTGTTGTGAAACCATTAAGCATTCATTGCAGCAAACAAAATCTGGTTTCCTTTCTCATTAAACGTAATGGGAAATAATTGCAATATTTATGATTTTCTCTTTATTTTTATGTTGGTTTTTAAATCACCATTTTAAACAGCATTATCAGCTTCAGGAAAGCATACTTAGCTACCTCAAACAACGTGCTTCTTTAAGAGGTTGCCGGCTTGACACATAATTACTAAACAACAGGCAAAATGAAAAATAAAGATTACTTGTGTTACATTATTGCGGACTCTGTAAAAGGGGCAAAGAGTCTCATTTAATTTAATCTTGTTTGGCCCATTTTTGACTACTGATTTTTTTTGAAGTTTTGTTTTTCATGATAATGAAATGAATATTGATACTGAATCTTTGTTTTTGCTCCAAAGCAGTGTAGAGGAACCTGTACACTTGGTTACCTTTATAATGGTTCTGGGCTGCTGACATTCCCATACCTCCAATCTTACATTACTCTTCTTTTTTCACACTTTCTCTTTTACTTTCAATTACTGTTACTGCGAAAAATGTGGGGATCTCTCTTTCCTCTGCTTTGCCTACTTATCCTCTTAGTTCCTTCTCTCATTCTTTCTCTCCTGCTAAAAAACCTATTTATACTATCTATACTGCACTGTAGGTGTTCTGTCAGCTGATAAACATTCTAAACATGACTGGAAGATGCACATAGGAAAACAAAAATCAGAATCAGAAAACTATTAATCCTGAAGGAAATTACTTATGTTACAACTTAACAACAGACAAGGGACATGTAACACTAAGAGCAAGTATAAAGTAATCATGTAAATATAAACAGAGTCTAATAAATGTAAGTATCAAACTAGGGTGCAGAGTGTTGCACCTTAAGTTAATATTGCACATTCTGAGAACAAATAAGGTTATTCTCATGTGAAGAGAAGACAATTTATTGCACAAGAACAGATAGTATGTTGCATATTTCAAGTACATGAAAAATGTAAATGGATATCCAATTAAGAAAAAGGGTAATAGGTTAAAGTATGGGTGAGTGACCGGAAAAGGAGTTATAGAGTCTGATGACTGTGGGGAGGAAGGATTTTCTGTGACGTTCAGTGGAGCACTTGATGCTGGTCAGTCTACTGCTGAAAACGCTCCTCTGTCCAACCACAACACTATGAAGTGGGAGATTAGCATTTTCAATAATAGACCAAAGCCTAGACAACATTCTCTGATCTGCCACAGTTTCCAAGCTGTCCAGTTTCTCTCCTACCACAGAAGAAGCCTTCTGAATTAGTTTGTTTAGTCTCCTGATGTCTGCCACTTTCATGCTGCTCCCCCAGCTTGCCACAGCGAAGAAAAAGGCACTGGCAACCACACTGTCAGAGAACATCCGCAACATAGTGCTGCTGACGCAAAAAGATCTGAGGTTGCGTAGGAAATACCTCCTACTTTGACCCTTCTTGTATATGGCCAGCGAGTTCCTGGACCAGTCTAGCTTATTGCTCATATGCACCCCTAGATACTTGTACTCCTCAACTATCTCCACCTCCATACCCTTAATAGACAGGGGAGTGTCTGGAGATTGCAATCTTCTTAAATCAACTACCAGTTCTTTAGTTTTACTGGTGTTGATCTGCAGTTGATTCAGCTCACACCAGTCAACAAAATTGTCCACTACCTTCCTGTATTCCGTCTCTTCTCCATGTCTGATACTACCATTATTGCAGAGCCATCAGAGAATTTCTGCAGATGGCAGCCCTCTGTGTTGTAACTAAAATCTGTAGTGGGTAAACAGGAATGGTGACAGAACTGTTCCTTGAGGAGCACCAACACAGCATGGTATCAGACACAGAGCCCTGTAGCCGCACAAACTGTGGCCTTCCCGTCAGATAGTCCATGATCCACGAAACTAAGGGAGCATCCACCTGCATTTCCGATAGCTTAATCCCCAGTCTGGCTGGCTGGATGGTGTTAAAGGCACATGAGAAATTGAAGAACTTAATCCTGAGAGTTCCTCCTGGCTTGTCTAGGTGACTGTAGGCATGGTGCAGCAAGTAGATGATTGCATCTTCAACTCCAATCCTTGCCTGGTAGGCAAACTGGAGATGGTCCAGTGCTGACTTAACCTGGGGGCAAAGTATTTCCAGAAAGGGACTCGGAACAAAAGGAAACTAAAGCCAAAATGAGAAACAAGGTTTACAGTTGAGAGAACAAGCAAGCAGTCAAAACCAAAGTAACATATGGTTAGTTTTTTACACAAGGTTTTTTGAGAGTTTGGTATCTGCAGAACAGATAAGGAATCATCTTCCTAGCTATCCTTTTATCCCACCATGTCAATTAAGCAGAGATAATGTCCTCAGAGGCCACAGCCCTGAAAACACAGGGAAGTGGGTCTAACAACAGGAGTACAAAATGGCAATGACTGAGGACCTAAAATGGTATCCAAGATGTTATAAAACATGTGAATCATTACACAATTTAAGCAAATAATAAAAGGAACAGAATCCTCAACCTCCATAACCCCCAATACAAGTATAAAATTATACTAAATAACTAATATAAACCCAACCATGACAGCTGAAGACACCGTACAAACCCCTTTCTAACCCTAACCCCAACTTCACTTGTCTGAAGGACCTCCCTCATTCCCTCTTTCTTGAGATACCATTTTCGGGAATGCTAGATTTTGGTCTTTTATGGACAGAATTTCTAGGCGCAGTCAGGGTGTTGAGGGGGTCCGGTTTGGTGGACTCAGGATTGGGTCACTGCTTTTTGTAGATGATGTTGTCCTGTTTGCTTCATCAGGCCGTGATCTTCAGCTCTCTCTGGATCGGTTCGCAGCTGAGTGTGAAGCGGCTGGGATGGGAATCAGCACCTCCAAATCCGAGACCATGGTCCTCAGCCGGAAAAGGGTGGAGTGCCCTCTCAGGGTTGGTAGCGAGATCCTGCCCCAAGTGGAGGAGTTCAAGTATCTCGGGGTCTTGTTCACGAGTGAGGGAAGAATGGAGCGTGAGATCGACAGGCGGATCGGTGCGGCATCCGCAGTGATGCGGGCTCTGCATCGGTCTGTCGTGGTGAAAAAGGAGCTGAGCCGCAAGGCAAAGCTCTCAATTTACCAGTCGATCTATGTTCCTACCCTCACCTATGGTCATGAGCTATGGGTAGTGACCGAAAGAACGAGATTGCGAATACAAGCGGCTGAAATGAGATTCCTCCGCAGGGTGTCTGGGATTTCCCTTAAAGATAGGGTGAGAAGCTCAGTCATCCGGGAGGGGCTCAGAGTAGAGCCGCTGCTCCTCCGCATCGAGAGGAGTCAGATGAGGTGGCTCGGGCATCTGATCAGGATGCCTCCTGGACGCCTCCCTGGTGAGGTGTTCTGGGCAAGTCAAACCGGGAGGAGGCCCCGTGGAAGACCCAGGACACTCTGGAGGGACTATGTCTCTCGGCTGGCCTGGGAATGCCTTGGGATTCTCCCGGAAGAGCTAGAAGAAGTGGCCGGGGAGAGGGAAGTCTGGGCATCTCTGCTCAAGCTGCTGCCCCTGCGACCCGACCTCGGATAAGCGGAAGGGAATGGATGGATGGATAGATTTTGGTCTTCAAATCCCAATGATCAACAAACCCAATTAAAATTCTGTCACGGGCTACAACCCATTTGATGGGGCTCTAACCGCATCTACTATATCATTTTTGTTCCGTTGGTGTTTCTGGCACTTTACTCCTCGACGTCTGGCTCTATTGCTCCATTTTCACTTTTTTTGTACAGCTCTTTGTCCTCTTTTCTTTCTGTTGATATTACACCACTACATTCTACTTCATACCCAAAAAACCGTTTCTTTGTAGGTGGTCTCAGTTGCTAAGCTCCTTCTTGCTTCATGCTGGGAGGCCACTGAGCTAATCACAGCTCTTAACTGATTATTTTACAACACACTGCATATGGAGCCACTTGCATCTCAAGTCAACTGAGCATCTGCAAGGCCATTGAGGAGTGGACAGTTTGCATTCATTTCTATAAATCCTGTTCACTTATCTTTGTGTCTGTCCCTTTTGTTTCCTTTCAGTGGCATTATGAGGATGCCATCCTGGAGTAGGCATTTGGATACTGTATGTAAGGAGGGTAACTAAATGCCAAAATAAGTGGGCTGATGATCCTTATGGGTGGGAACTGATCATCCCTAAAAACTATAACTATGGTCTTATTTCTTCTACTATGCTTCACCTGGCAGTGGTACTATGGTTAGGCCAGTGCTCCCTCTGTTGGTTTATTCCTTAGCTACTCGCTACCTTGTTTCCCCACTCAGAGTGGTGTGGGAAGATGGGCATTGTGGGGGTAGTAGACTTACACCTGTACTTCACCATTCTGTTCATGTTTCAAGTTATTGTTCTTGCTCAATATTCACTGAACAATCAATTACATAAAAAGTACCTTGAATGCAAACTGATGCCAGGTTCCTTCATCATCTGTTGTCTTTTACACACTAAACTGGATTTTGCCAGGATTTGAATAAAAAGACAGAAATTATGAGAGTTTCTCAGTGTTAACTGAAGCATTGAAGTGCTTTCTAGGGAGATGGAGGGAAGGTCCTCAAGGAGTGGGTTTCAAGAATAAAACACTGAAATTTTGAGAACAGTGCAAAGGACAAATGGAAAGGAGCCAAAGACCTCACATCATCTTTCTGCAGCTACCGCAAGCAGAGGTGCAAGCAACAAGCTCTGTGTATTTAATAGACATTTTTATTAGTACAAGTGGAGGTAGGTCAGGTTGGAGAGCATGCACTGGTACAGTGCATTGCTGCACTCACCACACGATGAAACAGCTTGCGATCCGAGTTGGCAACTCTCCAGGCAGACACGCGGTCCATTCTGCGCCCTCCTGAAATGACCCTTTATCTGCTGCAGCCAGGTGTTATGTAGCTATCCCCTCGACCTGGTCCAGCCACTCGGGTCCTCAACAATGAGAATCCTGCAAGCCAGATCACCCTCGGGGAATTATGCCACATAGCTGTAGTGCCGTAACTGATGCTCCCTCACAATGCAGGTAATGTGCCTCATTCGGGACTCTATGAGCAACCACTCATTTGACACAAAGTCAAACCAGTGTACCCCAAGGATTCTCCGAAGAGACACAGTACCAAAGGAGTCCAGTCTTCGTCTCAGGTCTCTGGATAGTTTCATGTCTCAAAACCATATAGTATAGTATATATATAAGTGGAGGTAGATTCTTCATAAATAAAGTGGGCAAGTTAACAAGGCATTTGGAACACCCCTTTAATTTTTTAACTTCAGCTTGTACAGTATGTTTTAGATTAAAAGTCCTTCTTTGACATAATGATAAGCAGTGTTATAAAAGCTGCATAGCAACACCAAAATAAAGCCATCACTTTGTTGCCATATCTGACGTTTGAAGGACATCTAATCCAAAACAAATGCTTTTTTTTATCTCTATGTATGTTTAAAAGAGATCTTACCTTAAATTGACCCTCTCCAGTAATGTTCTATTGATATATTCAAAAAATGCCCAAACCATCAGTATTGTGTCCCTATTCCAACCCATTTCTATTCATCTCGAGTCATAGTGTTATTGCATATAATTGAAAAGATATTGAAGGTACAGATTTGCATCTATCAATATGTGCTCTTAGCACCTTTAATAATGAGCATCATCACTAGGCAATTATACAGGATTACTACTAAAATGAACATAAACATGGTCGTACAATAGACTCAGCACTAGCACAAGGAGAACAAGCAAACCCCATACAGAAAGCACCAAAGCTAGGAACTCAACAGAACTTAGAATACTGCTCCCTGTTTAAACTACACTTATGTAACCTTCTTTAGAAATGTTCATGACAAAATGGTGCCACTTTTATATGATCCGTGTGCCATGGAAGGTCATAAGTCAGAGGCACAAACATGGAAGAAGAAGGAAGAAGGATAGACGAGAAAGAGAGAGAGAGAGACAGGGCCTGGTGTGGAAAGATGCAATACTTCTCCAGGACACAAGAGGGCAGTGTGATTATGGTGTGAAATACTACAGAGTGACGTGGACACCCCAAGCTTATGGGTTCAGTGACCCAGATCAAATCATTTAACCTGCCTCTGCCCCATTTGTAAACAGCTGTTAACTTATGCTAATCATGTAAGTCACCTTTGGAGAAAAGGATTAGTCAAATATGTAATAATAATTTAGAACAGCCAATTTAGCATTTTCTAATACAAACCACACTGGCATGTGGAAGGAAAAACAGAGTAGCTAAAAGAAACCAACAGCGGCCAGGACAAGCTTTGAATCCTAAACACTGGAGGAGCAAGGTCTACCACTGCATTCTTCTTCTGTGCTTTCTTTTTGCTAGCCATTGTACGGGGAGCACTTTTTTCTCCCATTTTTTGTAATATCTCCCTTGATGTCATGACTTTGATCAGAGTTTGCACATTAAAGGAACTGGATTCTTAATGAAATTTCACAAATGTGCCAGCACTGTGGCTCTGCTATTCGCATATTCACTAAACACAAAAGCAAATGCTGTATTCATTCTTTACTAAAATTGCTGATTAAAATAAACTGCAACATACTTTTGGGGGGCCGAGGTGCAGATGTAATAATGTTGGCATCTCCAACCATCCAGAAAGGAGTCTCTGAGGGCACCGCGGTGTTTATGTCTGAAATGACTGAGATTTTCTTTTGTAAATACAGTAATTCCCCATGCAAAGAAAGGAGTACAGCTGCAGAGTTTGACACGCCTAGGGGGGCCTTCATAGTGTCTTTGGATAAAAGGTGTCCCGGTTTCTTCATGAACTTTCTGAACAGCTGATGTCCAGTAAGGAGAATTTCTTCTGGCAGCCTCCATCTGTGTTTACCCTAGAATGGGACACCTAGCTCCAGTTCAGCAACACAAGCCATCAACAGTTTGAGAATGTATCACTAATTTGTGAAAGGCCCAGTGTTTAGGAGTGCTCCCTTAGAACACCAGAGTCATGGCTTCAAATGTTGGTCTGTCTCTTCTCCCCATGTTTGCTCTGTGTATGTTTGGATGTATAAGCAAGAGCAGCGTTTTGGGGGTGGCAAGTGGAACGACCACTCCAGGCCCCATACTTAAAGGGGCCCCGCTTTTGAGGTCTATGTGTCCCTTTCGAGCGGATTTGACAAGTTATATTCTCCAGTATATATACATATATTTGAGATGGTTCTAAGAGGAACCCTTTTAAAATCCCTCTTCAAGGATAAATTCCGTACATGTATGTCTTTGAAAACATTCCATAGTCCGAATATTAATGCACAAAAACCATGTATCGCTAATGATAACCAGCTGACATGACACCAGTGTGAGTTATGACTGTGACATCCTGCATACCGAGACTCAGAGTATACTTGCAATTTGGGTACTTTTCTAGAAGAGGCCTTGCTTATTTCCACATGACACCACATTGCATTTCGCACTGTCGTGATATTGTCATGAATTATGAATTACACTTTTTTAAAAGATTATATTGTTATATTTTGATAAAGTCCACGTGTTATCATGCAAAAATTTAGCTGAATACTGTAATGAGAAAATTCGGTGTATGTTAACACTATTTTTATTAAATTTGCGCGCAAGTTTATACAGTCCATACATACCAGTAACAGCGTTTGACACAACTGGCCTTGCATAGAGTTGGTCAGCCCAAGGCCCTGCACACCCCTAAGGCCGCCTCTGTGTATAAGTGTTATATTGGTGACCTGTAGGTTAGTGTGCCCTGTTGAACAGTTACTACTTGTCTACAGTTAAGTAATAATAATAATAATTCATTACATTTATATAGCGCTTTTCTCAGTACTCAAAGCGCTATCCACACAGGGAGGAACCGGGAAGCGAACCCACAATCTTCCACAGTCTCCTTACTGCAAAGCAGCAGCACTACCACTGCGCCACCTGTGAGTATTAGAATAAGTAGATTAAGATGAATTGATGAACAATTAAACAATCCATCCATCAATCCATTTGATTGTCCACTGCAGAACACATTTACTCACACTTGTCTTAATTATAGGTACTGTCCATGGGCTCCTTCAGACATGAAGATAGAATTCTAAGGTCAACAGGAAGGCTCACATCAGAGTGAGATTAGCTTCTGTTCACTTCAGCCAGCTGTAAGGTGGTATTTTCCCCAGACTTCATCCTGGGGGGTGGAGGGGCACAATTGTGACAAAATATAACAATAAAACCAATTTAACAACATTCTGGTACATCCTATATAAAGATTCAAATAATATAAATAAGTTAACCAAGTCACCGCACAAGTCACTTTTTGCTTCAAGCCAACCAACTATTATACTTGGTCAAAGCTACAATAAGAACGTGCATGAAGAGCAAATGAGTGCATAAATAACTCAAAGATATGAGAGGAAGGAGGAGGACAACTCAAATGATGAAGACCTACTGGGATGAATGCAGATAAAAACCATTAATTCGAGAGAGAGAGAGGGAGATGAACATGCAGCAAATGATGAAAAAGACAATGTCAGTGGGTCACCACAATTTACCAGTGCTAAAAACTTTAACTTAAAACTCTTGGGAAAGCTACCCTACTGGTCCAGACTTGTTAAAAAAGGAAACACAATCTTATTAAACATCTTGCCCCACCACCGGTGATGCTCATTCTGGTAGTAACTCACACTTATGTTCTTGCTCCAATCATCTAAGAAAGCCAAGTCAAGCCATTTCTTATTTTATTGCAGGGCAGTATTCTGCACTAAGTTAATGTGAAATAGTGGGGATCCCAGGTGGTTTGAGCCCATACCATCCTCAAAATTAACACTCTTGATACACTGAAAATGTGATCCTCATAATCCATCCATCCATCCATTTTCCAACCCGCTGAATCCAAACACAGGGTCACGGGGGTCTGCTGGAGCCAATCCCAGCCAACACAGGGCACAAGGCAGGAACCAATCCCGAGCAGGGTGCCAACCCACCGCAGGACACACACAAACACACACTAGGGCCAATTTAGAATCGCCAATCCACCTAACCTGCATGTCTTTGGACTGTGGGAGGAAACCGGAGCGCCCGGAGGAAACCCACGCAGACACGGGGAGAACATGCAAACTCCACACAGGGAGGACCCAGGAAGCGAACCCAGGTCCCCAGGTCTCCTAACTGCGAGGCAGCAGCGCTACCCACTGTGCCACCGTGCCGCCCTGATCCTCATAATATGTTTTTCAAATATTATGGTGTTATAAATTACTCAGTGCCCATTAATGGATTTGCAAGAAATTATTGTTGCAGCTGGCAGACAGTTCTTCATAGACTGGACTCTAAGCTTGAGTGTTGTGGTATGGCAGGTCCAAAGCTTTATAATCGGGAGCCTGTTTTTTAATAAATAAATAATGGAATGGCCGGCCTAGTCTCCATGGGTAGGTGTGTGCTCACACAGCTGTAGGAGGTTAGTGAGGTACTTGGGTCAAGGCGCACCTGCACGTGGGGGTGAGGTCTGTGCCAGTTGCCTCGTCGGCTTTCTGCAGTGTGCAAAGGAAGTACTGCATCCCAGAGATAGATAAGAAGAGCTGGCACAACAGAGAAGATGAAAAAATATTAGTAGACCGACAAGAGGAGGTTAAGAAAAGAATGGAGAGAATGGCAAGCTCAAGTTGTAGAAGAGGCAAGGAGCTGGGAAGGACAGCCCTTGGGTGAGCGTAAGGTCATCACTTAGGACTGACGTGGATCACTCCAGATGAGCATCACAGTGCTCGCTCCCACACAAGTCCGGGAAGTTAGTGTGAGATGGACAGAGAGATGCTTGGCTCGGTTAGGGAGCCCCAATTATGAGCACCATGGCCAATGGGGGACCAGAGCCTTGGGTCTGATTTGGGAGCCCTGTCGTGGCCTTGGAATGGCAGGGACCCAAAACTGCTAAGGCTGTCAGTGGGGCATCTCCTCTGCTGCGAGTCGTCGATTTTAAGGAACGTGCCAGGTATTGTGTTTTTATTAACTTTGTTTTTAAAGGAATTTTTATTTGATTGATTTTAACCTCCACTGAACATCATCTTTTTATGGATTTATTTATTTATTGAAGATGTTGCATTGCACTATTCATTTGGACACTGTTTGACTTGTTTTAAATAAAAGCACTTCTGCACTTTTCGCACCTACCCCTTTCTTAGTGTTGTGTCCTCATCTGCTGGCTCATTTGGTTAAGTTATAGACGGTGTTGGGTTCAAGAAGCCTCCAAAAACAGGAGTGGGAGAGTGGAGCCGACCCGCACCATCACAAGTGTCAGCAGCTCATCTAGCAGGGATGGGAAGCTGGTCCACTGAGAAACTTCAGTGGATTTTGAGAAACTGTGCAGAGACTTAAAAGTATAAATAAGAGCCCCGTGCAGCCATTAGTATTTTCCTTGGTCTCAGTGTTACCAAAGAGTGAGAAATACTGGATAGCAGAAAGTGATAGAGATTGCCAATTCTGTGATAATGACGCTTCACCCTCTAAATGACACTTGTAGCTAAGCAAAAAAGATGACACTAGAAGGTCTTTATTTTATATAGCACCAATTCCTGGCAATCTTTATATATCGGGTGATTCAAAAAGATTAATCCAATTTCAAAGTACCATATTTTTACAACCGTGAGGTGCCTAGGAACCAATCACATACCAATTGAAAGAGGGGGTCATAGAGATTCTGTCTGTTACCACTCCCAACAACACTGGATAATCTCCAGAATTGGACTGAAAGAGCCGTTAGTACAGTGACACCCGACATGTTCAATCGAGTATGGGAGGAATTTGACTCTCACGTTGATGTTGTCCGTACAGCTGGAGAAGGTCATATTGAGCACTTGTAAAATTACATAATAAACTTTATGTTCACATAAACCATTTACCATTTACTGCATTGTTCTGTAAATGATTTACAAGTGAAATAAATCATTTTGAAATCGGATTGATCTTTTTGAATCATTCAGTATATCATGATCTTTCAGACAGGCAGATGAGGGAACATGCTCAAGGTTCATTCACTGCAGTCCTTTGAGGTCTGGCTCCCTAACTACTATACCTCATATATCACTCCACATCCTACTCTGACAGGAAAGAGTCACCACCATCCTTTGCTGAGGATACAAGGAGCATTGTCCAACCACACAAGTATATTGTTTTTCATCACTGAGAAGCACTAACAAATGCAGAAATTTAAGTAATTTGTCATGAGCAAGCAGAAAAAATATTTTTGGACGTAATGTAGATGATTTATTAGTTTAGAGGCAGAGAAAATGTATAGAAACAGCAAGATTGTGGGCATTGATCAGGCAAACGTTTGTTAATGATTTAAGCAAACAAAGGGGCAAGACGAAAATCTCACCTCATTTGATCTTCTCAGCAGGCCTGGTAGGTCAGCCTGTCCCCAGCGACAGACTCCAAGGCAAGAAGAAAACAATATTTAGAACAATCAAGTTCAACCAGCAATTGAAATCTTTATATTTTCATCAGTTTTGTATGCAAGTGACATATAAACTGTTGTGAGTCTATATTTTTAACTTGCAGAATTCATTTTATATATTTTTGGGCAGATTTTATTTTCCAGTGCTGCTACTCTTAATGTTATTTTATAGTAATGTTATTACGATGCTAGTTGATGGTTTTGAATTTGTTGCTGTTATTTTGATTGGGCATAACCAAGCTGTTTGTAGTAACACCAGTTGTATCATAATGGTGATCATGTGCTTGGTCCTTGACATTACAGAATATTTTAAAGTCGGTACCACTCAGTGTCCAAGCTTTGGGTTCTCATTATTTGAAAAATCACTTATTTAGTGTCAACGGTAGCTAAAAGGTGTTTTGGTGAAGATTTTAGTGCTAAGATTTCTCGCTGTGTTACCTTTAACTTTAATTTTGCATTACTGGTTGACTTTTTGGTATTCCAGAATCCCACCTATTTTTCTTAACTAAGAATGAGACTTTATTATTTTTATCTACTTGTATCATCTGATTCATGCTGCCTCTTATTGTGGCCTTAATTTTAATAATATTCAGACAAGCAGCAAATGCCACTCATGTCCTTAAATAAGATGGTGGCAATAATGTAAGGAGCAGGTATTAACACAAATAGCCCCACAACTACAACAGTATCAAGAGTCACTATAGTCAGAAGCATGGGATGTAATCAGAGTAAATAAAGATTATAAAAGTTAAAAAGAAAACCCACAAACATAATGTGATATCAATCATGAATGGAACATGACAAACCAAGTGTAGTGTTAAACCTATTGTGTCAGGGAGGAGAACCTCTCACAAGCCAGCTGGTCATATCAAAGTGTGACTCTCCACCTTAAAGGGGAAATGTTGTGCCAAGTTTAAATCTGATGGTCCATAAAATTTCATATTTTATATCCTATATTGCTTTGGACAGTGAACATTGCCTCAGAAGCTGCAGAGCTTTTTTTGAAATCCTAGCATCGATCCTTGTGCTGAAAATCTGAGAGGAACACAACAACAGACATTAGCACAGTTTTGACAAGAACAGGCTATTCAGCCCAACAAACGTGACAATCCTATTTATATGTTTTATGTATCTATGCTTTTTTTATGTGAAAAAAAAAACTAACATTTGTGCAAAATTCACCCTTAAGTTTTCAACCGTGTCCCTGTGTTCTTGTAGAATTTGTTTTAAAATAATGGCACTAATCCACTGTATTAATTCCCTTGCTAATTTGAAATATTTCAATCATACCACTACTGCTTGCTTAAACTTAAAAAGGTTCAAATCCTTTAATCATTCTTCATGAGTCATACCTCTCAGTCCTGGAATCAGCCTAGTTACACTCCACTTGACTTTCTCAAGTACTGCTATGTCTTTTTGTAATATGGAGACACCAGTGTGTGTGTGTGTGTGTGTATATATATATACAGTGTATTCAGAAAGTATTCACAGCGCATCACTTTTTCCACATTTTGTTATGTTACAGCCTTATTCCAAAATGGATTAAATTCATTTTTTTCCTCAGAATTCTACACATAACACCCCATAATGACAACGTGAAAAAAGTTTACTTGAGGTTTTTGCAAATTTATTAAAAATAAAAAAATTGAGAAAGCACATGTACATAAGTATTCACAGCCTTTGCCGTGAAGCTCGAAATTGAGCCCAGGTGCATCCTGTTTCCCCTGATCATCCTTGAGATGTTTCTGCAGCTTAATTGGAGTTCCACCTGTGGTAAATTCAGTTGACTGGACATGATTTGGAAAGGCACACACCTGTCTATATAAGGTCCCACAGTTGACAGTTCAAGTCAGAGCACAAACCAAGCATGAAGTCAAAGGAATTGTCTGTAGACCTCAGAGACAGGATTGTCTCGAGGCACATATCTGGGGAAGGTTACAGAAAAATTTCTGCTGCTTTGAAGGTCCCAATGACCACAGTGGCCTCCATCATCTGCAAGTGGAAGAAGTTCGAAACCACCAGGACTCTTCCTAGAGCTGGCCGGCCATCTAAACTGAGCGATCGGGGGAGAAGGGCCTTAGTCAGGGAGGTGACCAAGAACCCGATGGTCACTCTGTCAGAGCTCTAGAGGTCCTCTGTGGAGAGAGGAGAACCTTCCAGAAGGACAACCATCTCTGCAGCAATCCACCAATCAGGCCTGTATGGTAGAGTGGCCAGACGGAAGCCACTCCTTAGTAAAAGGCACATGGCAGCCCGCTGGAGTTTGCCAAAAGGCACCTGAAGGACTCTCAGACCATGAGAAAGAAAATTCTCTGGTCTGATGAGACAAAGATTGAACTCTTTGGTGTGAATGCCAGGCATCACGTTTGGAGGAAACCAGGCACCGCTCATCACCAGGCCAATACCATCCCTACAGTGAAGAATGGTGGTGGCAGCATCATGCTGTGGGGATGTTTTTCAGTGGCAGGAACTGGGAGACTAGTCAGGATAAAGGGAAAGATGACTGCAGCAATGTACAGAGACATCCTGAATGAAAACCTGCTCCAGAACGCTCTTGACCTCAGACTGGGACGACGGTTCATCTTTCAGCAGGCCAACGACCCTAAGCACACAGCCAAGATATCAAAGGAGTGGCTTCAGGACAACTCTGTGAATGTCCTTGAGTGGCCCAGCCAGAGCCCAGACTTGAATCTGATTGAACATCTCTGGAGAGATCTTAAAATGGCTGTGCACCGACGCTTCCCATCCAACCTGATGGAGCTTGAGAGGTGCTACAAAGAGGAATGGGCGAAACTGGCCAAGGATAGGTGTGCCAAGCTTGTGGCATCATATTCAAAAAGATTTGAGGCTGTAATTGCTGCCAAAGGTGCATTGACAAAGTATTGAGCAAAGGCTGTGAATACTTATGTACATGGGATTTCTCAGTTTTTTTATTTTTAATAAATTTGCAAAAACCTCAAGTAAACTTTTTTCATGTTTTCAATATGGGGTGTTGTGTGTAGAATTCTGAGGAAAAAAATGAATTTAATCCATTTTGGAATAAGGCTGTAACATAGCAAAATGTGGAAAAAGTGATTCGCTGTGAATACTTTTTGGATGCACTGTATATATTACTTTTATTGTATATCATAAAGTGTGTGTGTGCACACTCTATATGATATACATTACTACAGATGGGGTCTCACTAGGGAGTTATATAGCTTTTATGTAGCTCATCGGGGTTTCTAGCTAAATCAAAAAACTTGCTTTCAAGGATTAGTAACTAATTCACTACTGTAAGAAGAGGATTCATAGAATATCAGGGCCTGGCTGGAACCCCCCTTGTATCCCTAATCCAAACTGAAAGGAATACATTTATGCTTTATAATTTTTTCCCAAAATACCAAGTGCATTCCAAAACATGCAACATGCACTGAATGAGTAATACCCATGAAATGATGTAATGTGTTTTTAGCATCCCTCACAAAACTTGTTTTGTGCTGATAGAATGTCATCACTCAAATGTACGTTGATTTATTGGAGACAAACCCAAGGTCCCTGTGCACTAGAGTACATAAACAGAAGATAGTGGGAACATGACATGTTATCGAGGTAGTGGCACTGACAATATCTTCACTTTCAGTTATCTGTTTCAAAGCAATACAGTCCACACAGAAGGAGCGCAACCAGCAGATAACAATGCAGATTTCATTTTGGGTCTCAGAGGACAAGCTGCTGTCAACCTTTCTGCAGGATGAGGCTTCCCACTTTGCTCCAATATTTGTCAAGTTGGATGCAATGCTTTTGATCTAACCCATATATTTCAAACTTAGTTTCTGGAGGGCCAATTCTGGACTCTGATAAAATCTTGGTTTAATTGTTATTGCTTTTGTAGCATCTTTTGTTTATTAATTTAGCTAGCTTTGCCATCTTTAAATTAGAATTTTGATAAAAATGGGAAAAAGCCAGTCATAAAAACATCTTCTCAGACAGGTCTTTTACATGTTTTTAATAATGTGCCTTTTATTTCCAATTGGGGGCTATTTAAAATTGGCAGTTTGCAGTTCTATTATGTGCCAGTTGACTGTAATGTAATTTTTACAGCACCTTTTCTGTTATTTTTCTCAGTTTTATTTTTGCCATAAAAATTTCAATAGAGTCGAGCTGCAGACCACCACAACATTGGAACCAATAACATGCCAATCGAATTTCACACTTCTGATGTTTAATTGCTTTTGAATCACACATCAGTCCTATTACACAACAGTTCCAGCCATTTACTTCTTTCTGAACACACCAATTTCAAGGTCTTACTTGCATGTCAACCATCTTACACTATGGTTAAGGTTAGGGTTGTGAGAGAGGGTTATCTTACTTAACGGTAAAGACAGCAATCAAGTTGTTTTAATAATAATTCATTACATTTATATAGCGCTTTTCTCAGTACTCAAAACGCTATCCACACAGGGAGGAACCGGGAAGCGAACCCACAATCTTCCACAGTCTCCTTACTGCAAAGCAGCAGCACTACCACTGTGCCACCTGTGAGGACATGCATGTTGTGTAGTGTTGTGGGCCACATCGAGGCCTTTCAAAATTTATGTGTAAATCATGCGACAAAAACGTGCAATCTGATTAGTTGTTCAGCTGAGCTTTTGCATTACAGAGCTCCAGATATCTGTATCTTGAAAACTTTTTGAAAACCTAAAAACAGAAATATAAGACGGACTCATCTGCTTAGATCCATTAGTTTTAGTACATGTTTGCTGGTAAACCCGGGGAGGATTCTGGTGTAGATTGGTTTAAAGAGTTGGGGAAAGATGTTGCCTTTAACACCAGGTGAGGGGTGTGAGAAGCAGTCAGTGGCATAAATGTGTTTGATGTGACATATTAAGTTTGTAAAATGTATTCTCGCTCTTGGAGTTAATAATTTTGTTTGTGAGGAATTATGTTTTGTAATTTGTTAGGTGGATTCGATTCCTGTCATCTTTCTGGTTACGATCTCCTTTCTGTCCATAGCTTTGAATTGTCTAGTGGTTCTGTTACAGTGTCTCTTTCTCAATGTCAGCCTTATTTCAGGCAGGAAGTCGAGTCAAAATTGAGAATGGGGGAGAAAGACGTCACTTCACAATATGCAAACATACCTGCACCAACGATGGTACAATGTCTAAGAAACACACAAAATGAAAATCTACCAACAAACTGTCATACAGTTCAACCATTAAACACAGTATTAAAAGATAGGTCATCAACAACATCAAATGCTCAATACTAAAAGCAGAAATGCACAAGAAAACAGATACATTTTCAATTATTGTTCAATTGACAAATAAAATCATGTTGTACATAAGTAATCAATGTAATTTACAATAATGATAACATCTGCTCCAGGACAGTGAGATGTACAAGTTCAAATGCGTGACCAACTAACTCTAAATCAGGCTGGCAGCACCAGACACAAAAAAAGTTTCACATAATCCAAAAAGATTTTTGTCTAGACAGGAAACTGAACTGACATCATGGGAAACTGATATGTTTACAATGACTAAGTTGAGTTTGCAATAAACAATTTATAAATATGTTGTTAAACATTACAGTTTATTATTTAATTTCTGTAGAACACCACCATCTGCTGGTGGATGGGGGCATTGCACCACCTGCCCTTAATACAGAGGCACACCTGCTTATGATTATGGAATCTTGGCACTGTTTTAGTGAGGTCATCAGTCTGCTATTTTGTTGTAGATTTTTCTACTTGACCAGCGCCATTATATTGTTGGCCTGTTATTAGTCACATATTCAGATACTGATGTGATATGTAGTGTCATAATGTGTGCACTTTTTAAAATTGTGGTGCATTACATGTAGTATCCAGACTTTCAGGTTCAGTTTATATGGGGGGGGGGGGGGATACACCCACGACCAATTATCCAGTAAGCATTATACCCGTAATGAGGGAAAAAAGATGTAATCCTATACTTAAAAGAATAAGGAAAATTGCATCAGGAAAAAAATGAAGCAACACTAGGTCAAAAAAAAAGCCAAATTAAAGGTGTCAAGAGAGCATTGTGATAAAATTAAAAGTCAAAATCTCTGTCAAGGTAAAAAGCAAAGAGGTCAAGAACCTGAAAAGTCAAAGTTGAAATTAATCACGAGAAGAGAAGCTTCTTTTTCATCTCTCTCAATATGAGGATGATTAGAATGCATTGTCAGTAAACTTTATATCTGGGTGGCACTGATGCTGCAGCAGTGGAACACCAAGATAGTGATACCTATTAAATTCAGAATGGAATCAGAGATAAGAAAAATATTCCCAAAATCTATGCTAGGGAAAAGAGTGGCAGATCATGACAGTGAGGAAACAACATCTTAGTTTTGGCAGCAACTTGGTACTGTGTTCTTTTTGACATTAGCAGCTAGCTATAATTTGACCTTCTGGTATTGATTTATGCAATTTAATTGTTATTAATTTAGTATTACTAACTAGCCAACCCGCGGCGTAGCATACGCCGCATAATTATGCATTGATGGGTGAACACTTCCTGAACGACACAGTTGTCCAAATGGGGTGGGTTTGTGGATACCACTGTGAGTGAATGAAAAGATAGACCTCTGGAGAGAGCAACATATAATTGTCCGTGACTGAAAGCGGGATCGTCTGTGACGAAGAAGGCCACGCTGGTGAAAGTTACTTCGTCGGTAGGGATAAGTGTCAGTACTTGTAGATTAAGGTGTAGCGAGTCTTCGTTGTTGACGCTTAATATAGCTTGCGTACTGAGATGTTCCGGAATCACAGTTGAGAAACACTTTGTTAATGTCTTTTAAGCACAGGGGAAAAAATGAACATGTGAAACATCCATAATGTAATAAGCCACCAAGAAAAGTAACATTGCAACAATGCTATCTACGACCCGATCTCTGTAAACAGAAATGAAAACAAAATCGAGCCCAGTGTATTCTTTAACTGCCTTGTGGCACTGTAGTAGTGCTGCTGCTTTGCAGTAAGGAGACTGTGCAAGATTGTGGTTTCGCTTCCCGGTTCCTCCCTGTGTGGATAGTGCTTTGAATACTGAGAACACAATATCAATGTAACGAAGTATTAACAGGAAATTGTCTTCGTGTAATAGTAAAAGGCAAATTATCCACGACAAACAAACTGTTTTACACGCTGCATACCAACGCGTGGCGTAGTATACACCGCATAATCACGCCGCTTTTTAAATGTTTTTTAAGCAGAGGGAAAAAAATGAACATTTGCAAAATCCATAACGCTGCTTTCAGTAAGTACAATGCACACGCATTTAATGTGTCAGCCACTTTTTGCCAGCCGTCTTTTCTGGTTTGGGCTGCTTTTGCAGTGTTACCGCTTGTGCATATTAAATCTTGAAATCCTTCGAGTAACTAATTAACTAACTAACACCAACCCACCCACACACACAGCTTGTGTGAAAAAAATGCGCCCGTACTTTCATAATTTTGTTGCAGCCTATAGTGGAGTCAGGCACAGAGATGGTCAGCTGCTGAGAGAGCGTCTCGACTGTTGCAGGGCCTGCATCGGTGAAGCAGGTGAGACGCTAATGAAACAGAGGCACAGGGCTTATTGGTTTTTAAAGACTGCTTCCTTCATTGTGTTTTAACCTCAGTTTTAAAGGATTGTTTTAAGGATCCCATGGGATACTCCTCGCAAACTGTTTTAGACCCTGAATTCAGCAATTCACATCCGCGACAAACATACCTCTTCTTACATGGTCCTGCCGCGTCCACCCTCGTTCTCAAAGCATACACACCACCTGGTCATGTGCCCGCTCGCAAGAGCAACTCACGGAGACCCGCCCACCAACTCTAAGACCATGGCGTGTAAAACAGTTTGCGATGGTGGTGCGTGCGTCATAACCGAAAAGAATAATGAAAAGTCAACGCGGCTCAGAGGTGCATGTGGACTCCTAGCCCAGACGAAAGCGACTTACGGGGTGGTCGGTGAGTTGTAGCGTCCGTGCACATGAGCAGGCAGTGTGAATGCCTAGAGAGCGAAGGTGGACGCGGGCCGGGGAATAAGGAGTGTTGGTGGGCGGGGAAACGTTTTCCGTGTTCCTGCAGGGCCATCTAAGAAGACACATGTTTGTCGCGGATGCGAATTGCTGTATGTTGCGTGTAAAACAGTTTGCGATGTTGCACGCGGTCGTGCGTCGTAACCGAAAAGTCAACGTTGCTCAGAGCTGCATGTGGACTGTAGCACAGACAAACAGAAATGACGGCGTGTTTTCCGAGGCGTCGCGTCCGAGTTGGTGGGCGTGGCTCTGCGAGTTTTCGTCGTATCCAATGGTCTTAGAGTTGGTGGGCGTGGCTCCTTCCTGCATGCTTTCATGGGTCTCTTGCCCGCTCTGGCGGCGGCTTAGAGAATTATATATATAGATTTAATTAGTGATGTCCAAGTTTGTGGATATTCTCAAAAAGATTTGTGGGCTATCTATATTGTCTTCTCAACTTTTAAAAAGCATTTCTGACTATGATTATTGATTTATGATTTATCTTTTAACATTATATCTATTGATTGTCTAGTTTTAACCCTTGCTAGTCATCTGATACATTTTGACATACCTGTCAAATTTGTTTTCTTTTTCTCTTGAAAATCTTATCTCCATCTCTTAATAAAAACGTGCATCCAGTATTTTTTGAAAATGCCATTTTTTTATTCTAGGCTACAATATTCTCATTTTGCATATTATTGTTATACTGTTATACTTCGTACAGTAATGCTATTAAGAAAGTTGGACTTTGTATTTGTCAGGGAATTAACATTTGTTATTTTTCCAAATTCTTAATCATTAACTGGCAATCTGTCCTTGGAGACCTATTATGAACTTGCCAGTCTGCTAGCACTTCCACTAAAGATTTAATTAGAAGACTATTCATGTTAATGAAACTTTTTTTTTTTTTTACATTTTTTATGGAATCATTGAACCAAGGTGTAATAATAAGTATCACTGTGATCTATGTGTCATACAGCCTCATAAAACCTCATATTATATATCACCTTTGGTCACATCATGCCCTCCAACAGATTTGAAAATACATAGATCAATGACAGACACAAATGCACCTATTCATCGTACATTTATATCTATATAAATATAACATATGCACCATGCTATTGAAATAAGAACTACTTGATGCAGCAACAGCAGCAGAAACGAGAGCAAATACTGAAATGACAAGAAGAGCTTTCCTCTGGCTAGAAAAGAGCAAGAAAGTAACTTTATCTAGCAAAACGCAATTAACTCCACAAACGGACCAAGTACGATGTTGGAAAAATACACTGTGGAAAAGTTGTCCAGATAAAAGTACCATCTCAAAGCCACAACAGTAACAAAATAATGAGCAACCAGTTTTGAGGGAATTAAAACAAAACTGAGTGTCATTATGAACAATGCTGCACATCCTCTCTCTGACGCACAAACATCAAGTATTTTCAGCCAATGAATCCTTCAGCAGAAGTCTGTCAAGAAATGCTGCTGGGGCTCTTTATACCAACAGCAATACGTCTGCATAATGCCTCACTGGGACTGAGACTATGAAGAAGTTTTGTTTTACTTATCTTTCATTTTAGTTATTCTGGTGTGTGTTCAGACCAGTGTGTGTGTTTATATTTATCTGTTTAGTGAGTTTCTGTAACAAGACAAATTCCCATCTAGAGACAAAGTTTTACTAAGAATTACAGTACTGAGCAGAACTATTACCTAAGAAAGACATCATTTAGTTGCAGTTAGTTCAAAATGCAGCAGCAAGAATCTTAAGCAGAAAAAGAAAATTTGAGCATGTCACCATGGCCTTCAGAATTGATTTTAAAACACCACTAATAGTATATGCTGTAGTAGCTTATATATATTTTTATTGGTACATTTCCATTCTACTCCTAACAAACTACATATGCACGGATTTATCCTATTCTTCAATGTATTTGGAATCATTACTACTTTTCCATTTTGCACCACAGCCACCTAATAAAAGCACTGTACGGTGGCTGCATGTGATGTTTGAATAAATGCAAATATCCCAGATTTCCAAAATCCCACTACATGGAATCCTCTAGGACGAGGCCTAAAAAAATCAATAAGGAACAACTACGTAAACATAAATGTTCTTAAGAATATCCACTTGGGACTGGATGGTCTTTTGTTCATGGAACATCTGACCTTATCATAAGGTCATCTTTAGAAACTTGAAAAAAATCAATTCTATACATAAGGACTCTACTGTTCTATTAATTATATATTTATTTAATATAAATGTGTATTGAATTAGCTTTAGTATTTTATTCTTATCTAATTTGAATGTGGGCCTCGCAGTAAGGAGACCTGGGTTCGCTTCCCGGGTCCTCTCTGTGTGGAGTTTGCATGTTCTCCCCGTGTCTGCATGGGTTTCTTCCCACAGTCCAAAGACATGCAGGTTAGGTGCATTGGCAATCCTAAAAGTGTCCCTAGTGTGTGCTTGGTCAGTGGGTGTGTGTGTGCCCTGCAGTGGGCTGGCGCCATGCCCAGGGATTTGTTCCTGCCTTGTGTCCTGTGTTGACTGGGATTGGCTCCAGCAGACCCCCCACCCCCCCACCACCCCCCCCGTGACCCTGTGTTAGGATATAGCGGGTTGGAAATTGGGTTGGTAAATGACTGACTAATTTGAATGTACTTTTCTGTTCTTGTAACTATTTATTGGACATCTTGTAAAACACTGAGCTACATCCGGTGTATAAAAATGTTCTATAGCAATAAATGTTGTTTGAATACACAAACAATTATTTCATACATGGCTTGTATTAAATATTCATTCTGGGTGTAGTAATGCCTTATATAACTTTAAAGATAACTTTTTTGGCAGTGGAAATCAATCAGTGTTTATGTAGGAGCTTCACCCCCTTATGTTAGGGATCTCTAAATAAAAGTACTTACTCTGCATTTCTCATGGCAGAGCCCAACAAATTTTTCCCAAAGACTCATTCTTTACTAGGCAATTTTTTTCAACAAAAAGCAAAATAAGTACAAAGGAATTAAATATATTTTGTACTATAATTATTTCATAAGAAGATTGTGTAGAAGTACAAAGCTTACTAAACACACAGACTACAGTGATGTCTGAAATACTGTTTGAACTTCATTGCTACCACTAATAATGAAAAGATAATGTAAACTACATTAAAAAACAAAACATTCTTTATTCAACTATTTGCCATCAATAGCAGTTTGGCTAAGAAATTTGTACACTTCTAATCTGGTGTTCTGAAAACATAAAATAACTACCATACCTTGGGATGAGGCACCTTGTCCAGTTTTATTTGATCAGTCTGAACTTCATCACTTCAGCTTTGTTCTGCTTTGCATGACTAGTTGGCCAAAATGTCTGCAAATGACATCTTAAGTCGTTTAGGTCCGCTCTCATTAACTGAAAACTTTTAAAAATTCTGCTACTCCTCACAGTACATAAAACAGATATACATAAACACACGTCACTCTTAAATATACCTAAATGAGTTTGGATTTTCAGGGGGGGTCAAAGCCTACCAGATATATGGCAGGAATCAGCCCTGGAGTGGACAACTGTCCACAAAACAAACACCCACACTAGACTGATGTAGAATTATCTGAATATGCCACTTTGTCAATGTGGAACGAACACCACAGTATGTGTTGGTAAAAACAAATCTAAGGACATGAAATATGAAAATGCCATTGAAAACTAAGTGCAAGATTAAAATCTAGAATTGAAACATCAAGGCAGCAAAATTAACTGCTGTGCCTTAGAACTGACATTCATTCATTTTCTAAATCCCAGTATCGTTTCACATAAGCAAGAACAAACCTTGGACCAGATGCTAGTGCAGTGATGTGCCCTGCCTAATTCAAGCATTCGTCTCTTCAACCCCCTAATGCTTAGTTAATTTAGAGTTGCCAGCCAACTTAACCAGAACACCTGTAAATGTATTATTAAACTGAGTAGTAACATAAACGAGGTGTGTTCTCCACGCAGACTGTGCCTGTAAAACAACTTGACACCAGACACTACCAGTTACAATCTAACACCAGGATACAACACAATAATCAATACACAAACAAATCTGTCAGTTGTTTAAAATCTATTTTAAAAAATCCAAGGTATTTATCAAGCAACACTATTTTCATCAGTATCCAATGAAACAAGTAATAAAAACATTTTTAAAAGGCTTCACATTGTGTTTGATCAGCCATTTAAATGTTCTGTAATTTTTGGGGGGACGTAATATATGTAGAGTGAAAAATCTTCAGATACCCGGCCAAACATAGTTTTTAACATAAAAATATCACAAGTCATCCTGAAGCAAGGCACTACTAAATACAGAATTATAATTTAAAATATTTTATTAAAAATATACAAACCCACTTTAAACTGTACATCTTATGGACCTATTTCTCTTACCAACACCGATCCCAATGTCCTGGGAAAAGTGATTAATTTGAAAAGTACAGTACAGCACTGCCTTCTATTATTTCAATGGAACAGACAATATTTATTAAAGGCAAAACTCAATCTTTGCCATCTACAGTATTTACTGCTATATAAAGTATATCTTATCAATCTCTGAACACATACAGGACAGTGAAGGCTTTTGACTGCATAGGTTTAACCATTTGTTGTACTCCAAAGGTATTTTGTTGGCTGAAAAAGAAAAAAAAAATCAGTCATCCATTATGAAATGCACATAATGCAACTCGGCCAAAAAAAGCACTGAATGAGTAAAACTACATTTTCACGTCACAACATCTCAACTCATTAAAACTTTAAACTTTGGTATATAGCCCTAAGTTGTAGTAAAACACAAGGATGTTGTCTCTCATATCTACTTTCCACTATTTCTCTTCTACCACAAGTTCAAAAAGATATAGCAGAAAAATTAAAACAAAGAGATTCCCCTTAAATTATATAATTTTCTGTACCTCTGTTCAAAATATATTAAGCAATGGATGAATACTAAAGGATTTCTGAGCTTTTAATTAAAAAATTTTCTAATACACATTTAAAATATTACCATTCAAATAAAACAGCTGGTCTTGCTGTAGCTGACTTGATGTCTTTCTCTTTGGAATAATGTGTTATATGGAGGTAGCCGTTCAGATTGGAAAGCAAGTGTTAGTCATACAGAACCACGACTGGAGAAGTGAAATCTTTTCAAGTGTTACAGGCCTTTGGAATCCATGTAGTGCAAGAGGAGGTATTGTTATAATGTATAAAAAAGTGTGACTAACCGTGTTTCTCAATATCTCCCCCAACTAGCCAAAATGCCAAAACAAATCACTGTTAATTATCAGTTATATGGGCCTTGTGAAGCATGTAAATCAATATGGATGACACCATCATAAATTGTGTACATGATCTTACTGGCACCAACTTGGAACTTCAATTTGTTAGATATTGAAGAATCACCATACTTCCATTATTTATGACCTAGATTTCAAATTAAAAAAATCTAATGATGTACCCAAGTTTGCCTCCCAGTTATGAAATGGTTTAACATTTCTACCAGTCCAAATTCATTAGCTTGAGAGTTTCTTTTGAATATTGCATACAGTGATGCAACATTTCAGGAGTCAACATTCTAAACACACAAAAGTACACACATTTTGTTTTTAATGAACAAAGTCGTCAACTGACCTACAACTAATTCCTCTAGTGTCTGCCGTCTCACCCACTGTTAATATTCACTTCTTCATTATGATTTGATCTAATATGGCAACATTTTCTTTCATTGTCGATGGGGAACATTTTGTTTTGTTTGTTATTTGTTAAATAAGGAATTTGGCAGTCAATATCTTGGCATATACTGAACAGGTGAAATTGAAACCTTACGGCCACATAATCCCATAATGTTATGAAATTAATGACAGTAAAATACCCAAGTTTGCATTTTTCCCCCAATTTCCATGCTGACTTGAATATGAAACATGAATTACACCTTATTAATCACAAATGCTAAAAACTGTACATAAGTATTCATAGCCTTTGCTCAATACTTTGTCGATGCACCTTTGGCAGCAATTACAGCCTCAAGTCTTTTTGAATATGATGCCACAAGCTTGGCACACCTATCCCTGGCCAGTTTCACCCATTCCTCTTTGCAGCACCTCTCAAGCTCCATCAGGTTGGATGGGACGCGTCGGTGCGCAGCCATTTTAAGATCTCTCCAGAGATGTTCAATCGGATTCAAGTCTGGGCTCTGGCTGGGCCACTCAAGGACAATCACAGAGTTGTCCTGAAGCCACTCCTTTGATATCTTGGCTGTGTGCTTAGGGTCGTTGTCCTGCTGAAAGATGAACCGTCGCCCCAGTCTGAGGTCAAGAGCGCTCTGGAGCAGGTTTTCATCCAGGATGTCTCTGTACATTGCTGCAGTCATCTTTCCCTTTATCCTGACTAGTCTCCCAGTCCCTGCCACTGAAAAACATCCCCACAGCATGATGCTGCCACCACCATACTTCACTGTAGAGATGGTATTGGCCTGGTGATGAACGGTGCCTTGCATTCACACCAAAGAGTTCAATCTTTGTCTCATCAGACCAGAGAATTTTCTTTCTCATGGTTTGTGAGACCTTCAGTTGCCTTTTGGCAAACTCCAGGCGGGCTGCCATGTGCCTTTTACTAAGGAGTGGCTTCCATCTGGCCACTCTACCATACAGGCCTGATTGGCGGATTGCTGCAGAGATGGTTGTCCTTCTGGAAGGTTCTCTTCAATCCACAGAGGACCTCTGGAGCTCTGACAGAGTGACCATCGGGTTCTTCGTCACCTCCCTGACTAAGGCCCTTCTCCCCCGATCACTCAGTTTAGATGGCTGGCCAGCTCTACGGAGAGTCCTGGGGCCTCATGTATAAACGGTGCATATGCACAGAAATGTTGTGTACGAATGTGTCCACGCTCAAATCGCGATGTATAAAACCTAAACTTGGCGTAAAGCCCCGCACATTTCCACGGTACCTCATACCCTGGCGTACACAATTTCTCTACTCGGTTTTGCAGACTGGTGGCACCCAGCGTCAAAGCAGTGCTACTGTTCCTGTGTGGTCACCCTTTCTTTCTTAGACCCACATTCCTGACGCGGCTTTATAAATACACTGAAACTAACTGCATATTGTTTATTAGTGTAATGCATCTGATTGTAATTAACCTGCAGCAATATAATGTTCCAGGGAATAGTCATAGTATTCCAAATACCATAACTGCTTTAGCGTTGTTACTCTCAATGCATCTTCTTCTTCTTTCAGCTGCTCCCTTTAAGGGTTGCCACAGCAGATCATCTTTTTCCATATTACTCTCACTGCACCACTCGGAGTATTTATATCACTGTATGTCAGTGGAGAATTACAACAGCAGCTGATTGGAAAGAGAATTATCGGTATACAGCATGAAGCAGACACTGCCTGAGCCATGGCAAAACGTTTCAGAGACTTTCCTGTAGACTTCGCGGTTTAGAAAAAGTTTCATCCCAAGAACTATAAACGCACTCAATCAGTCCATCAAGTGCTCCTTGTTGAACTGTTTGTACTTATAAGTGCAATTACCTCACTGTAAACTTGCACTAGTTATAATATTACACAACCTGCGCCACTTTATAAAGAGTGTATTTACATATGATGACGGTATTTTTAAGATGAAATACAGCAAAATATGTTGATTACATTATACAGATAAAACTTTAACTTCATTTAAATAATCTGTATTGTTAATAATTAAACGTGAGGACACGGTGCCGCAGCGCTAGCTAGTTCAGGGATTGTTCCTGCATTGCGCTGTATTCTTGCTGGTGCTGACGCGACACTGGAAGGATAGATGGATAGAATAATTAAACATGTACTACGAAGATATTTCGATGTTCCTTAAAAGTTTTGAAGAATTGGCGTTCTAAGCTTACAAATGGCTTCACATCTATTACAGAGTGTAGTGATTGGGTATTTGGAGAAAGAAAAGTAAGGACAGGAATTGGAGGTTAGTACGTTTGAAAGAGACAGTACTTCTGTAATAAACTATTTCATTGAAGGTCACGCATTGCGCAGAAAGCCTCTTGCGTGAGACATGAACAAGCACTGCGCCACCGAGTTCCCATGTTTAATAACATGCTTTCATTCCTATCATCATGAAAAAGATATCACGTATACATCTCAGTATTTTAATTATTCAGGGAGCAGTAATATCACGAATGTAATGGATTATGTGTCCTGTCGGAGAAAGAGAAAGCCCGTTTAAGAAGCAGGTAGTGATTCACACACAGAGCACATAGAAGATCAAATACAGAACAAAGCATTTAACATTTAGTTACAATGGGATTTGAGAAACCAGTAAATTAAATGATTTTAAGATGAAGTTTATGATGTTCTACTTTAATGACAAAATAAACTGCGTGATTAAAGTGGAAATTTCGAGATTATAGTTGACATTTTGTGCTTTTTTCACACTGTGTGCCTTTTTTTTTCACTGTACCCTAATGAGCTTTCATATGACACTCAGACGTTGGGCTACAAATCGCCTTTTCATGCCGACTTTGATATGTGACAACTTTTTTATTTCGGGCACTGTGCGACTTTGTGAACTTGAGCTTTCAAGTTTCTCCGACACGCTATGTCACTCGATCAACTTCCTTTTGTTGCTTATATAACTGTTTAAACCAACAAATAGCTACGTTTTTCTTTGCCTCCATTTGGTATTCGCTGAAATTCTTCTATTTGTCCTCGTACTTTTGCCATTGCCTTTTCACAGAACGCTGGGCTTAAGGGCTATTTATATTGATTTGCATATTCAAAGAGGCATAATTCTGGAAGGAGTTAGGACAGGACAGCAAGCGCGTGCATGTGCGTTTATTTCCACGCTGAGCGGGATTTATGTAGCGGAAGAACGCGGAAGTTGGCGAACACACAGATTCCTGCATCTGGATTTTTCTGTGCGTAAGCACATTTCGGCTTTTGTACTTACGTCATGTTATAGTGCGAATTCTACGCACGGCCTTATGCATGAGGCCCCAGATGTGACAGACTCTCAAAGCTGGAAGAAGTCCTATTACCCCAGTAGGGTAAATACCACAGTATATGTACTCCCTCTAATAAAGCAAATTACAAATTTAGGGCCTGGGGTGAAGATACACAAGGAGCTGCTACAGAAGGTTCTTATTAGGAGATCCTGGAGAACAGAATTTAAAGCGAACTTGCTGCTATAGCACAGCACCATTGAGTCAGGGAAAATGTGCCATCTAAGACTTAACCCAGTGGAGCTTGGGGTTTGCTGAGTGATAAGGGAGCAAGACAGATGTTTTATGTGGCACAATAGTGAGAAAGTCACCTCAATGCAAAAAACAGGAGGTTAAACTCTGTAAAAAGTGAGGTCCACAAAAGTTTAACTTTTTTTGTAACCTTGCATTCAACTGTTGCTCATTCTCCTTTTAATTTTTGTCATGCTCCTCTTTCTTTTCAACCTTCACACTGATTTTAAGACCTCCTTTCTTCTGCATTTAGCTTTTTACCTTTCAGATTATGAGAAAAATGGATGCAGCAGGGATTGACAGACATTATACAATAATTTATTTTTCTAATTTTTGAATGTGAAACTCGATATCATATGGCTTTTCAAGGCCATATTATGCCTTTAAACATTTTGACAGGGTTAAGCAAATTAGGAACCAGTGGAAAGCTGCAAAGGCAAACAAGGGTACAGGCAAAAAACAACACCATGTTAAATCAAAGTTAATATATGTGTGTTACTATGTAATGTGGCCTGCTAACAAAACCTTGTGTTCCATTGAATTTCCACAAAACTAATATTTTAATATTAAGTAATACACTTATTTACATTTTGAGTACAATATTAGGAATTTGCATTTGTGGAAGTAAAATAAACACTGCTTTCTTTATTTTGCATCAGAGAAACCAAAATAGTTACTTGTGGTACAGACAAAAATGATCATACTGTATAAAGTTTAGATAAAAGAATATTTTACTTCAGAAAGGCTTTGAACTTTAAAAAAAACACTGAGACAAAAATGCCAAAAGAATACAATGTTAAAACATACTTGATAATTCGTATTTACCAGAAAAGCCTTTTTACTTAAATCACACTTAAAAAAATCTTATCAGTCTGAAACATTCACTTTTCATTTGGAAGTGTATATACAAATGTATTTTAAAAAATTAGACTCCACACTCCATAAAATAATCTTTTCTACAACTATAAATTTGTCAAAAATTCCAGAAAATATTTAAATTATCATTGAATAGCTGTAGCATAAGAAAAAACATTTACAAATCAGACACTTTAGTGTTCATGCTAAATATAAAAAAATAAAGGAGAAACCACCACAAGACACTGCTTTTCAAACCAAAAATTGCCTTTCCTTTTTAAACAATATCAGTATTTCATGGTAAGAGAGCAGTACTATCACTTTCCAAATGCATATTTTGGTTACGTAAGCATTCCACTTTAGCCTCTTTTTCTTTTAAAATTGCTTTAATCCGATTGATTTTTTCATGTCTTAGGGAATCATCAAAATCAAAATGTTTAGGGTGTGTCTGATTTAAAGACAGGGGGTCCAAAAGAGAAAGCCTTTCATCCAAACTGAAGGCAAAGGTACAGTCTTTCACAGGAATGTTCATCTCTGTATCTTTTCTTTCACTTCTTTCCAAGTTCAGGCATATTTTTGATTTCTTGGGGCTTGATTCATATTCATTTTCTTCTTGGTTAACTAACTCGGTTAGTTCTGGAAGATCATTTATGGAGGAGCCTGGTGACACATTACCAATCTGAATCAAAGAAAAAAGGCATTACAATAAACACATGGCAGATGACAATATATATATACATACACATATACATGCATACATACATATACACATACACACACAAATAAACTGCTCAAAAAAATTAAAGGAACACTTTGAAAACATATCTCAAATGGAATAAAATCATGCTGGAAATCTATACTGATATGGACTGGGTAATATGTTAGGAACAAAAGGATGCCACATTGTTTGATGGCCCTACGGAGGGCTGAATTCAAAGACACCTCGAAAATCAAAGTGAACAAATAATGCGGCAGGCTAGTCCATTTTGCCGAAATATTCAATGCAGCAACTCAAAATCATACTCAGTTGTTTGGATGGCCCCCACATGCTTGTATGCATGCCTGACAACGTCAGGGCATGCTCCTAATGAGACGACGGATGGTGTCATGGGGGATATCCTCCCAGATCTTAACCAGGGCATTACACATACAGGTGCTGGTCATAAAATTAGAATATTATGACAAAGTTGATTTATTTCAGTAATTCCATTCAAAAAGTGAAACTTGTATATTAGATTCATTCATTACACACAGACTGATGTATTTCAAATGTTTATTTCTTTTAATGTTGATGATTATAACTGACAACTAATGAAAGTCCCAAATTCAGTATCTCGGAAAATTAGAATATTGTGAAAAGGTTCAATATTGAAGACACCTGGTGCCACACTCTAATCAGCTAATTAACTCAAAACACCTGCAAAAGCC
>NC_041396.2:87410912-87424265 GCF_900747795.2 Erpetoichthys calabaricus
CTGTTGAAGGCTCCCATGAATGACTACTGAATGCAGGACAAGCCAAGGGGGAAGTGTTCCTCTGCTAAAAATGGACAGTCACCATGTGTGCATCTCATGAGCTCTAATGGCAACAGGACTGTGTAAATTTTTTATTTCCAGCAATAGTAAAAGACTTTAGTTTCCTGAAGCAGTCATACTTTGTACTGAAGAACCTGCAAAGCCACCAAGCAAAAGACTTTATCTACAAACCACTGGGTTGGACAAGGCATGAATATAGGAAGCTTAGGAATAGACTTGAAAATGTTATAAGAGGGGCTCAAAGGTATGAGGATATGCATAATTAACCACCAATAATGTTTAAATTGTAAACTGAATGGGAATATAACATCCAATAGTGAAGTTGGGGAAGGATATAAATAATGTACAATTATGCAATAATACTAGTTTAAGAACAAGTAATAATCATAGCAATAGATCTAGAATAGCATCTGAGTTATGTTACAACTATTATAACTTATAACAAGGGATCAGACACCAAAGGGTGGGGTACATATAGCAACATACTAAATTTAGAAATGAGTACCAAAGAATAGTGAAATCCATAAAAATGCTATATAGAATTATAATATCTGATGCTATGATACAACTGATGAGATATAATGATCACTATGTAGTAACACCATGTTAAATGTAACTGTTTGTCTAAATGTACTGTAACTTGTCATTGTTAATATTTACGCTGGTACTAGATGAATGGTACAGAAGCTATAGTGGTATTACACCTCACATTTCCACAAATGATTTTGAAATGTCTACAATGTAAAGAGGGATCTAGTACCTTTTTATTTGTGGATATGACTTTCAAGTACTGTTTTTTTTTTGTCACAGATCCAGTGACAAACGGTGGCTTGTTATAGTAGGTTTTGTTATTAACTTTAATGTCACTGTTCTCTGTGCCCATTGTTATGGACTCATTTATACAGGCAGACCAAGTATGGTACACAGGGGCGCAGCATTTTCACTTAGAATTGCCGAGCCAAGCACAGGACTAGACAGCCAAAGACAACTGGAGAATTGAATAGTCAGCCTTTAGACAGACTAGTATATTTCTGTCTTCTGTCAACACACTATCCTTGTTGGAAGAATGAGAACTGTATGTAGGCATTGTGCTATTCCTGTATTTTCGAAGGTGGGGTTTGAGTCCTTTCCTGTCCTTGTTTGGATCCAAAGAAGAACCTGCACATGGAGCAACCAGAATATAAGGATGGACCTACGGCCAACACTTTGAAGCTGCCGGGCAGAAGATTGTCTTCCGTCCGGTGAAAATCCTTTCAGCGTGGCGAACGAAAGATGGCAGACTGCGTTGATCAAGACACCCACATGCTTGATAGTCTGTCATAAGCTTCCCGTTTGTGATATCCGCGTGAAACCGTCAGTAAAGAGCTAAATTATCCTCTATACTTCTCGTGTAATCTTGTAACCGTCATATTGCATGCTGGGGGGGGGGGGGTAATACCTTTTTAATTTATAATTATTTAAATTCAGGTTAATTAAAACTCCACAACTGAAAAGAACACATTTCCAGAGAGCTAATGCCTCTTAAGGAAACAACATTAGGATTTTTTATATGTTTCAAATGTTAGCAGAGGTTGTTAAAGATACCAAGCCAGGGCCTACTTTCTCCCAGCTGGTGTATGATCACCTATCTCAGTTTCAATAGAGTTTGAGCATTATTTCCCAACCACAAAATATCCCCGAAATGGGAAGGAATGGATCCGTGACCCATTTGTGAATAAGCCAGGAGAATCAACTTTGTCTGTGCTTGAAGAGGATCAGCTGCTTGAGGTTGCAAATGATGATGGCCTTAAAAGTATGCTTGAAACAACTTCAAATCTCCATACGTTTTGGATTAAAGTCAAGGTGGAATATCCTGAGGTTGCCACAAAAGACAGAAAAGTCTGTTTCCATTTCCAACATCTTTTCTTTGTGAGGCAGCATTTTCTGCAGTGACAGCAACCAAAATGAGATTATGGAGTAGACTGAACATAAGCAACACACTTCGCTTGTCACTGTCTTCCATCGTCCCAAGATGGGATCGTCTGGATGCAGGAAAACAAGCTCAGGGATCCCACTGATTCTACATTACAATAAGTTGTATAATTTCTATTCCGATATTATAACTTAATAATAATAGAAATGGAATGTATAGTGTATATAAAACTGCTCTACGAACCCACCACGAATCTCCTTGATCCCCCCAATGGTCCCTGGAAAAATTTGCTTTTATAAAAGCGGTCCTTGGTGTCAAAAAGGTTGGGGACCACTGGTCTACAGGACGATAGTGAGACCAGCTATGTTATATGGGTTGGAGACATTGGCAAATGACCAGAAAGCAGGAGATAGAGTTAAAGATGCTAAGATTTGCTTTGGGTGTGACGAGGATGGACAGGATTAGAAATGAGTACATTAGAGGGTCAGCTCAGGTTGGATGGTTGGGAGACAAAGTCAGAGAGGCGAGATTGCATTGGTTTGGACATGTGCAGAGGAGAGATGCTGAGTATATTGGGAGAAGGATGCTAAGGATAGAGCTGCCAGACAAGAGAAAAAGAGGAAGGCCTAAGAGAAGGTTTATGGATGTGGTGAGAGAGAACATGCAGGTGATGGGTGTAACAGAACAAGATGCAGCGGACAGAAAGATATGGAAGAAGATGATCCGCTGTGGCAACCCCTAACGGGAGCAGCTGAAAGAAGAAGAGGATACATACACATACATACACAGATATACACAAAGTATCTTGTTCTCTTTTTAATGCAACTACTGGATGGATTTGCTGGAAAAGGAAAACTGTGATGTTAGTATTCCACATACCCCGTAGTCTTAACTGGTTCTAACAAGTAGCTATAAAGAGACAAATGTAAAAGCAATTCAACAAAGATGATCTCACCTCTTCTCTTGGTAAACTAGTTGGAAAAGAATTACTAGCTTTGTGCTTTACACCTTCTGTGATTCGAGCCAGACAAACTTGCACATCTTTTGTAATCCCAACTTGTTCCCTCAGCTTTTTAATATTTACAGAGTCCAATTGATTCTTAGAGTTTGAAGGTAAACTGCTTTCTTCCTAAAATTACAAAACAGAAACAAAAATGACGTTCTGTACAAAATTACAATGTCTTACTTATTAATTTTAGTAAAGATTTGTTATTAGTTATTTTATACTTAAAATAAAAGCTAATAAAACAGTACACTTTTACAGTAAATCTTGCTGGTGATATCCACAGAGCAATTTCCTACCATACAGCCAACGATCAAATGTCAAACTCCTTGCATCAGCTGCACGTATGTAAAAGGTATAATCTATCAATATACATGGGACTTAAATCAGCTTTAACAAACAAAACTGGACTTTAATATCACCTTTCAAAAAAAAAGAAAGATATAAAAAGCACCCAAAAAAGATTACCAACTGAATATTTCCTCAGCGAATGCTAACAAACCAAGCCCTACAATGCAGGCTTACCAAAGAAAACTTTCACACTTGTCACATGAGTTATTTTCAAAATTCTCTTTCTACAGAAATTGATGGGGGTGGACTTAATAACATTCTAATGAAGAAAATGTTCTTATTTCATTCCATTGCTTTTATTTCAACATACGTGGATCAAAACATTTGCGGATTATCTGCTATTTTTTGTTCGTTTATTACGATTATAGTTATTTATTGATTCCCTTCTTTAGCTGACTGCCTGCTCATATAAGGCGCTCTGCTGTTTTTTTGTGAAGCAGCCTTTACACAGCTTTTCCGCTGTTTTATAAACGAATGCCATTTAAGGTATTCCTTTTTCCTTGCTTCGCCAAGGAAGCAGCCTTTTTATTTAATCCACGGGTTCTCCTCTGTTTTTTTGTTCGTTTACTACGATTGTTATAGTTCTCTTTGTATACCACATTGTCAGTTCAGCGCTCCGGTTGTAATATGACCAAGCTGTGCAAGCTTACTGTTGAGAATGCAACGTATAGTTGTACAGAAGAAAAGCAATCTTGCCTCAAATGAATGGCAACCTTTTGTAGGTCTATGAACTTAATTTAAACTTTAGGTTTACACGGTGCTTTGTTTCCGAAGTACCTGCACTCATGAATATGTCTGTATGCGTCAGTCGCTTCATATGTTCACGTGAGCCGCTCTCTTGTGTGATGTGTCTCTCACCTTCTCTCTCATTTTTCCTAGGGCACGAAGCGGAAGCGGAAGCAAAAGCAGAAGCGGACAATGGCCGACAGTGAGGTGAATCGCATTGCAACTGTAGTCGAGGAACTCCAGGCACTCGATGAACAGATTCAGAATCTTCTGTCCAGACGAAGATACCTCAGAGATCTGAAGGCTCGGCTGTTGGATAAACCATCCTCGCTATCTGTTATCGGCGTAACATCAAACCCCGCGTTGTGCCGCGCAAGTCACCTTCACCCCCGCGCCTCGTAGGAGCGACACCGATGATGACCTCGGTGTATTTCAGCTATGCAGGCGGGGGTTCAAGGCCAGAACACCTCCATCGGCACAGGCAAGCATCGTAACCCAGAACCGGTTTGACCCTCTAAGCGTCCCCAGTTCGCCTTCAGCTCCTGGTGATGTAATTGTGGTAGGTGATTCTATTGTTAGGAACCTCAACATCACTTGCCCTAATAGAAAATCTTTTGTTTCTTGTTTTCCCAGTGCTCGTGTCCGAGATGTGACGAGACGTGCGCCGGCGATCTACAAGAACAGGGCAGTTGGAGCCATTGTTATACATGCTGGCGTAAACGACATAAGGCACCGACAGTCGGAGATCCTCAAGGCAGACTTCACTGCATTAATTAAAGACACAAAGGAGAGGACCCCATCGGCAAAAATATTCATCTCGGGTCCACTCCCTCTCGTCAGACGATCAAACGAGTATTACAGTCGTCTGCTTGGTTTAAACAACTGGCTGCAGGGCTTCTGCAAGAATCAAGACATCGGGTTCATTAACAAGTGGGACCTTTTTTGGGAAAGACCGCGTTTCTTCAAGCGAGATGGCCTGCATCCGAACAGCTTCGGCGCCCGGGTCCTCTCCGAAAACATATCGAAGGTAATTTGTTTATCTTGACTATCTATCTCTGCTTTTAACCCCTTCCGAAATGCCACCCCTGTGTTTGGTCATGATAATTGTTTAAAAAAATCTTCCATAAAAGTGCGCAACATAAATACTGTAATAACCAATCTTAATGCACATAGAAAATCTAGGCAATACGGCATAAACGCCAATAATTTAATTAAAGTTACTACTTTAGATGAACAATGTATTAAAACTGTAAAAAACAGATCATAGATTAAACAAAAAATACACACAGAGTGGCGCTAATAAAAATAACTTAATTCCTGTTCCCTATATCAATAACGCACATAGTATTCATCTCTGCTCCTCCGAAACATTGAATATGGCACTATTAAATGTTAGAGCTTTAACTAACAAGACGTTTTTTATCAACGACATTATTAGTGAAAAAAAAATAGATTTTATTGCACTAAGTGAAACGTGGCTTAGCTCAGATGGCGCAGCTGTTTTAATCGAATCTGCGCCTCCGGATTACAGTTTTACTCGTGCTGATCGCCAAGGAAAGAGAGGTGGCGGATTAGCAAACATTTACTCTAGCAGGTTAAAATGTAAAGATGTCAGTTTTGGTAAATTCAAGTCTTTTGAGTATCTCGCCATTATTATTCAGGGAGATTCTCACGTTCTAGTATTATCCGTGTATAGACCTCCTAAATTCAACGCGTCTTTCTTTGAGGAATTCTCTGACTTGATGTCAATCTTAATTACGAACTATGACGCACTCTTAATAGTCGGCGACTTTAATTTTCATGTAGATAATCAATGTGACCAAAAAGTAAAAGAATTTATGAACCTCCTGGACTCTTTTGATTTGAGACAGCTCGTTAATCAGCCTACACATAAAGCAGGTCATACGTTAGACTTAGTAATTACTAAAGGACTAAAAGTTGATATAAAGCAGGTCATTGATACGGGTCTTTCAGACCATTTTCTTCTACTTTTTAATATAGAAATAATGATAGAAAACACTCATGAGAAGCATATTGTTAAAAAACGCTTCTTTGACTCATCAGCAACTTTAAAACTTACAAACATTCTAACCAATCAGTCCGTTTATAGTGCCAACTATAACAGCGAGGAGAATGTAAATAGTAAGGTGGAAAGATTTAATACTAAAGTGAGGGCTGCTGTTGACTTAGTTGCACCTGAAAAGACAGTTAAAAAATCTTCTAGCATTGTTATACCTTGGAAGACCCAAAGAGTGTCTGATTTAAAGAGAACATGCCGTAGAGCTGAGCGTAAATGGAGGAAGACTAAACTAACTATTGACTATGAGATATTAAAAGTTAAAATAACAGAATACAATAACACAGTCCGTCTTGAGAGGCGCTGCTATTTCTCTAAGATTATAAATAACAATGCTAGTAATCCCAGAGTCTTATTTTCGACAATTGATCATCTGTTAAACCCAGGTAACTCAAAGGAATGCCTCCTAAGTACTTCCAGTAAAACCTGTGAGGCTATCGCTGTATTTTTCAATCAAAAAATTAATGATATTAGAAATAACATAGTATATCTCCCCAACACTAAGGATCCCCCGAAACCCCAATACTCCATAATAAATAAATTAGAGTCTTTCAGTAGGATAGATTTACCTGATTTACATAAAATAATTTCTCAAATGAAACCATCCACCTGTGCCCTTGACCCAATACCAACAAATTTTTTCAAAGAAGTATCGGGTGTGCTTATTGATAATGTTCTTGACATAGTAAATTCGTCATTAGATACGGGGGTCTTCCCGACTGTCTTAAGACTGCGGTAGTTAAACCCCTACTTAAGAAAAATAATCTCGATCCCTCTGCTCTTGAAAATTATAGACCCATCTCTAACCTGCCTTTCTTAAGTAAAATTCTAGAGAAGGCAGTCATTATGCAGTTAAATGAGCACCTCAATAAACATGCTATTCTTGATAAATTTCAGTCAGGTTTTAGAACAAATCACAGCACAGAAACTGCACTCGTTAAAGTAGTAAATGACTTGCGGGTAAATGCAGACAGAGGCCATTTATCTGTTCTCATCCTCTTAGATTTGAGTGCCGCATTGACACCATTGATCATAATATTCTTAAGAATCGCCTTAGTCAATGGGTGGGCCTCTCTGCAGTGTCTTAAACTGGTTTGAATCCTACCTGGCAGGGAGAAAATTCTTTGTTAGTTGTGGTAATTATAACTCAAAGACACATGATATTCTATATGGTTGTTCCACAAGGCTCTATCCTGGGTTCGCTGCTCTTCTCAATCTACATGCTTCCATTAGGTCAGATTATCTCGGGACATAACGTGAGCTACCACAGCTATGCTGATGACACACAGCGTGTATTTATCAATAGCACCTGATGACCCCAAATCTCTTGATTCGCTAACACAATGTCTAACCTGTATCTCAGAATGGATGAATAGTAACTTTCTCAAATTAAATAAAGAAAAAACCGAAATCTTAGTGATTGGCAATAATGGATACAATGAGGCTATTAGAAATAAACTGGATGCATTAGGATTAAAAGTCATATCGGAGGTAAAAAGCTTAGGGGTAACCGTTGATTGTAATCTGAATTTTAAATCGCATATTAATAAAATCACTAGGACAGCATTTTTTCACCTAAGGAACATAGCAAAAGTTAGACCTCTTATATCATCGAAAGATGCAGAGAAATTAGTTCATGCGTTGTCTTTAGTCGGCTAGATTACTGTAATGCACTCCTCTCAGGACTACCCAAAAAAGGACATCAATCGTTTGCAGTTAGTGCAGAATGCAGCTGCTAGAATCCTTACCAGGAAAAGAAAATCCGAACACATTTCTCCAGTTTTGATGTCACTACACTGGTTACCTGTGTCATTCAGAATTGACTTTAAAATTCTGCTTATGGTTTATAAAGCTTTAAATAATCTTGCCCCGTCTTATATATCGGAATGTCTGACACCTTATATTCCAAATCGCAACCTCAGATCCTCAACTGAGTGTCTCCTTAGAATTCCAAGAGCAAAACTTAAAAGAAGTGGTGAGGCGGCCTTCTGCTGTTATGCACCTAAAATCTGGAATAGCCTGCCAGTAGGAATTCGCCAGGCTAATACAGTGGAGCACTTTAAAAAACTACTGAAAACACATTACTTTAACATGGCCTTCTCATAACTTCACTGTAATTTAATCCTGACACTCTGTATATCCAATTCATTATAATAACTATTCATTCAAAATTTGTACTAACCCCTACTCTCTCTTCCGTTTCCTTTTCCGGTGTCCTATTGGTGGTGGCTTGTGCCACCACCATCTACCCAAAGCACCATGATGTTCCAACAATGATGGATGGATTAAAAGCCAGAAGTCTGTATAACCATCAGCATCAAGTGATTCCGTGAGAACCCTAACTACAAAGAGGACTACTTTCATTTATGTTAGGTAGAATGCCCAAAGGGGACTGGGCGGTCTCGTGGCCTGGAACCCCTACAGATTTTATTTTTTTCTCCAGCCTTCTGGAGTTTTTTTTTTTGTTTTTTCTGTCCACCCTGGCCATCGGACCTTACTCCTTTTTATGTTAACTAAGGTTGTCTTATTTTATTTTCTTATTTGTCTTTTATTCTTCTTTTCTTCATTATGTAAAGCACTTTGAGCTACTTTTTGTATGAAAATGTGCTATATAAATAAATGTTGTTGTTGTTGATGTTGCGATGTCCACGGCTTTACTTAATGTTAGCTAAGACCCGGCACTAAAAAGTTTCTCGCTACAGCAATTTTAACTCCGTTACAAAGTGATCCAAAGTCTCGTTTATACCTCGTGTCTTCTCATTAAACTTGTATGTCGCGAATATGGTATTGCAAACGGCAGCGGGAGCGTTTCTATAAACTTAAATTAAATTTACGGTTTACACCATGCTTTGTTTCCGCAGTAGCTGCACTTATGAATATGCTTGTATGCGTCACTTGCTCGCTTCTTATTGTTTCGCTGCCTTCTCAATTGTGTAATGAATGTTTTCTTCAGCGCTCTTTGGGGCTCTTCCTTGTTTTGTACGTACTGCGTTCACAGTCAGTTCACGCGATTACGTGGGTGGCGTGATGACGCGATACGCAACTCCGCCTCCCACGGCCATGGAGGTGCACTCTATTACAGTATACGGACAAAAAAGAGGTTCCAGTTATGACCATTACGTGTAGAATTTCTAAATGAAACCTGCCTAACTTTTGTAAGTAAGCTGAAAGGAATGAGCCTGCCAAATTTCAGCCTTCCACTTACACGGGAAGTTGGAGAATTAGTGATGAGTGACTCAGTCAGTGAGTGAGTGAGGGCTTTGCCTTTTATTAGTATAGATATATATAATATATATATATATATATATTATATATCTATACTAATAAAAGGCAAAGCCCTCACTGACTAACTCACTGACTGACTGACTGACTCACTCACTCATCACTAATTGTCCAACATCCCGCCCATAATGAGGGCGAAACACGTGTCGTGTACTCTTTGCATTTATTTGACAGTAAACTATTTCAACCATTCTATGATCTGCTCCTCACAAACTGAGGGCACCGTGGCGGATGTTAGCAGATTGCTGGCCAACCACAAGCGTTACCTGGTAGGTAACCACCCATACAATCAGATTGTGACACAGACTTCGAATGCCATGAATGTAATTACCCCGATCTACATGCTGTCAAATAAACGAACCACATGCCGTGGCGCAACGTTAGGGGCATCGCCTCTGGTGCTGACGTCCGAGGTTCGATTCCCGAGAGGGAGTGCAGTGGAGTTTGTACGCCTGATGAGCCATAATGAGGGCGAAACACGTGTCCGCGTACTCTTTGCATTTATTTGACAGTAAACTATTTCAACCTATATATATATATATATATATATAATATATAATTTATATATATAGATATATATATATACATATTAATAAATGGGCAAAGCCCTCACTGACTCAACTGACTGACCGACCTGACTTGACTTGACTCATCATCATCACTATTCCTCGAACTTCCCCGTGTAGGTGGAAAGGCTGAAATTTGAAGGGCCTCATTCCTTACAGCTTACTTACAAAAGTTAGGCAGGTTCCATTTCGAAATTCCTAGCGTAATGGTCATAACTGGAACATATTTTTTTGTCCATATACTCTAATGGAGGAGGCCGGAGTCACGTATCGCGTCATCACGCCTCCTACGTAATCACGTAGAACTAAAAAAAAGGAAGAGATTTACAGCACGAGTCAAACGCGGGAACGAAGGTAAATGACGTAATTTTTGACTGTCTTTTAATACTGTGTAAGCATACATATTAACACGTGCAATTAAACGTGTGCATTTACGGGGTGATTTCTCAGGCTTAATAGCTCGCCTTTTATCAAACGCGGGAACAAAGGTAACTGACGTTGTTCACTATCTTTTAATACTGTGTAACCATACATATTAACACATGTGCAATTAAACGTGTGCATTTACGGGGTGATTTCTCAGGCTTAAAACCTCGCCTTTTACTAAAAAGGTAAATGCAAAAACTATTTTCAATCATTCTATGATCTGCTTCTCACAACTGAAGGCACCGTGGCTGATGGTAAATGACGTTAATTTTTGAGTGTCTTTTAATACTGTGTAAGCATACATATTAACACAGTGCAATTAAAACGTGTGCATTTACGGGGTGATTTCTCAGGCTTAAAAAGCTCGCCTTTTATCAAACGCGGGAACAAAGGTAACTGACGTTCTTCACTGTCTTTTAATACTGTGTAACCATACATATTAACACATGTGCAATTAAACGTGTGCATTTAACGGGGTGATTTCTCAGGGCTTAAAAGCTCGCCTTTTACTAAAAAAGGTAAATGCAAAACTATTTTCAATCATTCTATGATCTGCTTCTCACAACTGAAGGCACCGTGGCTGATGTTACGTCACTTGCTGTCCAGCCATAAGCGTTACCTGGTAGGTAACCGGACACTCTCTTCACTCCCTTTCAGGAATCGAACCTCTGAGGTTTTCTTTTGTTCTTAATTAAAATTTAAAAGCAATACTTCACCGCTGCTAAGCCCCTCTAGCGCTGACGTCCCAGGTTCGATTACCGTAAGCATGTGCAGTGAGTGTGTAATTACATTCACGGCATTCGTAGTCTGATTCACAACCTGATTGTATGGGTGGTTACCTACCAGGTAACGCTTATACTTGGCCACCAAGTCAGGTCGAAGTGATCACTCGAGTAAAGGCAGCTTCACAAAAAAACAGATCCTTAACAAACTGTTATTAGTATATTTTCCCTCAATTTAAAAACGTTTTATTCTCTTCTTAATAAAAATTTAAAAGCGGTACTTCGCCGGTGCGAAGCGCGTGGATTTGACCGACTGACACATACAGACATATTCATGAGTGCAGGTACTTCGGAAAGAAAGCACCGTGTAAACCTAAAGTTTAAATTAAGTTCATAGACCTACAAAAGGTTGCCATTCATTTGAGGCAAGATTGCAACGTATAGTTGTACAGAAGAAAAGCATTCTCAAGATTGTGCTTGCACGGCTTCGGATATAGATATATATATATATATATATGTATGTATGTCTATATATAAATATGTAAGCTTATAAGTATTGCCTTACTTCTCTTTAAGAAAGGAAGATGTAATGATACTTGATTTAAACGATTCCATGTCTTCCTGGGTTTGCGTAGCTTATTGTCAATATCTTTACACCTGTTTTTTAACACTTATTTAATGAAACGGGCTTTCAAGAAAAAAGTTAGGGCTTTGCTACAGGATACACCCTCCACAAGTTAAGCAAGTAAAAAATAAAATATATATTTCTGTTTTATTTAAACCTTTTAAGTTCGTATGCATAGCCCCATTTGGCTGTTTAATTTTTTTTTTTCTTTTTTCAGTGATATTTAATCTCCTTAAAGAAAAAGAATATATCCATTTTACTTTTTTTGTATCTCTTTAGTAATATTTTAGTGTAAAAGGATAACCAGTATTTAAACCTTTTATGTTTCTTTATACATTTATTTTACACAATGTTTGAAAAATTAATAAGAAAGCTACATATTTTGGCAGCTGCTGCTTTCATTTTCAATGAAAATGAAAAAAGCTCTCCAAGACAAAACGTCAATGAAGAAGAAACAGTTTTGCACTATCTAAAAAGGAAAAACCCTCATTTATAAAAGTTTGCTGCAGATGACTTAGCTTATTGTCAATATCTTTACACCTTTTTTAAGACTTATTGACCTGAAACGGGCTTTCACGAAAAAAGTTAGGGCTTTGCTACAGGATACACCCTCCACAAGTTAAGCAAGTAAAAATAAAATATATATTTGTTTATTTAAACCTTTTAAGTTCATATGCATAGCCCCATTTGGCTGTTTAATTTTTTTTTTCTTTCTTCAGTAATATTTAATCTCCTTAAGGAAAAAGAACATATCCATTTTACTTTTTTTGTGTCTCTTTAGTAAATATTTTAGTGTAAAAGAATAACCAGTATTTAAACCTTTTATGTACTTTATACATTTATTTTACAGAATGTTGAAAAATTAATAAGAAAGCTACATATTTTGGCAGCTGCTGCTTCATTTTCAATGAAATGAAAAAAGCTCTCCAAGAGAAAACGTCAATGAAGAAGAAACAGTTTGCACTATCTAAAAATCAGAAACCCTCATTTATAAAAGTTTGCTGCAGATGACTTAACTGAAAATAAATGAATAGTTCCTATGTGTTTATATACATATTTATCTATTTTACTTATGCCTTTATTCCACCAACTTACAACATCTGAGGTACAATTGTTACATTACTTTTGTTTTTTGCAGCACAGGCAGGTGAAGTGACTTCCTCAGGGTCACACAGTGGTGTCAGTACCAGGATTTGAACTGACAAGCTCCGGGTTTACTGAAATATTACTGAACAAAGAAAAAAAACAAAAACGGGCAAATACGGCTATGCATACAGATGTCCATCCGTCCATTATCAAACCTGCCATATCCTAAATACAGGAGCCAATAAGTACATATGTATATATAGTATATATATATATTATATATATATATATACATATATATATATATTATATATATATTATATATATATGAATGTATGTATGTATATATGTCTCTATATATATATATATCTTATATATATATATATGTAAATTTGTATATGTATACATATGTTTATGTGGATGTGTATATGTGTATATACGTATGTATAGGTAGATATGTGTATATGTCTAGATATGTATATATATGTATATGTATATAATGTTTATGTGTGTGTGT